>NW_007377867.1:24096-73522 GCF_000475195.1 Diaphorina citri
CAGGTATGGGACCTGTTTTAAAGCTCTACAATGATCTACAATGATGGTGATACTGTTTTAAAGCTCTACAATGATTGTGTGTTCAGGTCCGTAGCCAGGATTTCATCAAGGTTGGGAGCCAATGTAGTACCCTGCCTCGGTGATGTAGTGGTCAAGGCGCTCGCCTGGTAAACAGGAGGGCGTGGGTTCAATCCCAGCCGAGGTATGGAATTTTATCCTCAATCTAATTTGAGAATTTGACCACAATAATAGTAGTAGCCTACTGCTGGAGTAAAGGGACTTTTCAGTCCTATGCGAGCAGTATAAATAAGCACTATTATTATTATTGTATACTAAAACATTGAGGGACAAAAAACGCCCTAAATGCATCCCTGTACTAGTTATGTTTTGGAAAGGTCGGTTACCAACCACGCACAACGTTGCTTAACTTCAGTGATCCGTTGGGAACTAGTGCATTCACTGTGCTATTGTCAATGGCTATTCCTCAGAAGGTGAATACTATAGACTTGTCTCATACAAGGTGTTTTTGATGGTGCATAAGGCTATGTTATAGTTATAAATTATAAAAGGAAAAATAATTATTACAATTTTGCCAAAAGTATGAGTATAAGATGTAGTTTAGGTATAAATGGGTCAGTATCCTGGAAAGCGAGTACATTTATTGTGACTTTCGAGAAACGACTAAACCCATATATATTATGGGACTGCCTGGAGTTACCCATAGTACAAGTACGGTTACTTGTAATGTGATAGTAATATGTAAATTAAATCAGGTGTATAATTATAGTAGGCGTAGTCATTCTTATTTTAATCGATTTTATTTTGTTTATAATTTAGCTGATGGATTTTTTTCTGATCATTTCATATCTTATATGGAATTCTGGATTTTTGGCGAGGCATCTAATTTGTACTGGTAGTTATGTGAAATGTAGAAATCACTCAGAAAAAGGACCCCCCGAAGGCCTAACGGGGCCCAGTTACGGTAGCAAATAAATTTGCTATTTTATGTTGCTAGATTTTGGTCTAGAATTTCTTAGAGTGTGGGACCTACCCGTTGTTAATTTCTTTCTGATCATTTCATATCTTATATGGAATTCTGGGTTTTTGGCAAGGCATCTAATTTGTACTGGTAGTTATGTGAAATGTAGAAGTCACTCAGAAAAAGGACTCCCCGAAGGCCTAACGGGGCCCAATTACGGTAGCAAATAAATTTGCTATTTTATGTTGCTAGATTTTGGTCTAGAATTTCTTAGAGTGTGGGACCTACCCGTTGTTAATTTCGTTACAAAACAGGACTGTAGAAGAGGAAGGGTTTTTAAACACAATAGGTGATGTAAAAGTTCAACCTTTTGCATGTATTTTGCACACATTCATTTTATTGATGGGAGATGGAGATGGTTTTAATCTCAGTAAAGGTGTGTCATACATGTAAGGTAGGGAACCTGTGCACTCAACATTAAATATATATATTTTTTTTTTTTTTTTTTGAAACATAGACTGAATCTCACAATATACCTATGCACTAGGACCACTAGGTAATTTCAGTGAGAATGTAATATAACACAAGTTACAAAAAAAAGCTTTGAACTCGTACTTTCGATTTTTCAGAACATTATAGATAGGTATTTCATCGGGGATTCGGCAAAGCACTAATAAAATTGGTATAATGTTTCTTAAACATCGTCGGATTGTGTTGTGATAGCACCTATTCGGTATTTAGTACTGTTATAATAGTTATCACCGCGTAGTCCACAGACTACCTCTACGTACCTACAATACCTATTCACCTATTGATGACGAGCTATATCTACCTACTCACCTATTGATATCACCTGCTAGTATATTAGCTATGTAGGTTATAACGAGATGTAGGTAGGTCTACTGTAGGTACTAGAAATAGCTCGTTTTGCCGAAATAGGAAAATCCCAACATAAAAGTGGTATCGATTGTAGGTACTAGAAATAGCTCGTTTTGCCGAAATAGGAAAATCCCAACATAAAAGTGGTATCGATAGATTCTTTAGGTACTTGACTAATTTATTATTATCATAAGTCATAACGTTTAGCTGATGATAGAACGTATCAGGCTATTAGTACAGCCATTAAAATTCAATTATCCTTTAAATGTTCAACAAGGTTCAGTGAAAATATCGCTACAGTACTAAAGTTAAATAGCAATGTTGGTGAGAATGATGAGTATACCTGTTTAGTCAGCCAAATTCTGACTACAATATGTTATTATGTATATGTACATCCTAATAAACATAGGTAAGTAGGTATGATCTGGAATTACGATTCTTAAAACACATTTCATTCCAGGCAGGAGGGTACCTTTTAGTAATTACAAAACAGGATTGTAGAAGAGGAAGGGACTTTAATTTCAAACACAATAGGCAATGCAAAAGTTCAACTTTTTGCATGCATTTTGCACACAATCATTTTATTGATGGGACATGTGGAGATGGTTTGAATCTCAGCAGGAATGTGTCATGCATGTAAACTAGGGAAGCTGTGCACTCAACATTAAAGAATTTTCTTTTTTCACAACATAGACAGAATCTCACAATATATCCACTAATTTAATTGAGAATGTATTATGAAGAGTCAGATAATATGGCCTTAGACCTCTCTCATCTTATGAGAGTGTTGGCTCTCATAAATCAATATTATTAAATAATATCCTAATTCCTTCTTTCAGATTTCAGGATAGACATGGACAAAGAGTATGGTGTGAATTGCTCAGACATCTCCCTAGAGAAGATCTACAATCACTTGGATGTGTTTGCCCTGGGTCATTTTGTTGGGTGGGCATTCAAGGCAGTCCTGATCAGACACATGGGCATCTTATGGGCTATGAGTGTTATGTGGGAATTCACTGAGGTGAGAGGAGAATGTGTTTGAAAAGCTGAACAGTAGTTGGGTGGAAGAGCTCAATCTTGAGAATCCTGCCACTTGGAAAAAAAATCACAATTTACTAAGAATCAGAATTAAAAAACTTCTTTTAAAAGAAATGTTTAAGTATCTGATTCCCCCCCCCACCCCCATCTTCATCTTCCTTCCTTGAGAATCTATTGATGTATTTCTTTGGGTCCCAATTTCTTACTCTAAGGTAGGTTGGTTTAGAGGTGTAGATATCTGAATGGTGGACTTATTTGGACTCATATGTTGAAAAGACACCCAAAAAAGGAGGAAAAAAAATTAAAGGAATAAACTTTTATTACCTATCTTAAATTTAATCAACCACTTCATTCAAACCAAGGGCCTTATCTTCATAACAAACCTCTGTTCTTTTTCCTCAGATCGCGTTTGCCCATCTCTTACCCAACTTCATTGAGTGTTGGTGGGATGCCCTCATCCTAGATATTCTACTTTGTAATGGAATTGGCATTTGGGTTGGACTTAAGCTGTGCAAGTGGTTTGAAATGAGAGAGTACAAGTGGGTGTCTATCAAGTAAGTGTATTTCAATTCTTTAATCTATCCAATTTTAAGAGTTTTATATCCCAATCCTTCCATCATTTGTGAGACAGGTGGTATCATGCCTTTATCTCTTAGACATGGCAAGTAGGGAAGTATGTAATTTGTCTGTAATAGAAAATACTTTCTACTTTATTGATAAATGACAAACAATGGCTGTGCCAAAAAATGACCCAGGGTCAGGCCCATAAAATATGAGACAGATTGAGCGTAAGACCAGGGATTACTGAGGTATGAGGTATTAAACTTTGTCAAAATCCATGGTTATTACTGCATTCATAGGCCGATTTTTCGGGAGGTAGTCTTGAAACTTGGCTCCTTTTTTCATGTTTAATATTATTATTATTTTATTTATTTTTAAGAGAGAGAGAGATCATATTGTACATAAATGTTGTGTAATTCCCTACTTTTTCAATGTCTCATGTCCTCAGGGATATCCATTCAACAAGTGGCAAGCTAAAGCGGGCCATGCTCCAGTTCACTCCTCAAAGTTGGACCCACGTGCGTTGGCTAGATCCCACGTGCACCTATATGAGATTCATTGGTGTGTGCCAAATGGTACTCTTTTGGCAGCTGTCTGAATTGAATACGTTCTTCTTGAAGCATATATTTGAAATGCCTCCGTCTCATCCAATAGTGATCATTCGACTTTCGTTCCTGGGTATAATGGTGGCTCCTAGTGCTAGGTGAGTGTCAGACATAGAATAAATTAGAATATACCTTGTTTATACTGCCAGCATAGGACTAAAAAGTCTCTTTACTCCCGCAGTCTAAACAAGGTATACTTACTTGATATATTTGATTGGTATTAATAATAACAACCTAAATTAATTGGTACAAATTTGATTGGTACCTAATAACGGTAAATTTTTTTCCCCAATTAAGTAATACACCTCAATGAATTTTATGACTTGACTTGGACTCAAACCATCAACCTCCATATGCGGAGTAGTTTTAACCCCATTGCACCTTTCTAGGAAGGTTCTGTTTCACGTTCTTCTTGAAGCATATATTTGAAATGCCTCCGTCTCATCCGATAGTGATCATTCGACTTTCGTTCCTGGGTATAATGGTGGCTCCTAGTGCTAGGTGAGTGTGAGACATAGAATAAATTAGAATATACCTTGTTTAAACTGCCAGCACAGGACTGAAAATCTCTTTACTCTCGCAGTCTAAACATGGTCTGATATATTTGATTGGTAACCTAATAACGCACGGTACATACCCATGAAAAAGGAATTTTAATTGTGTTAATCATACTTAAAAGCTTGTCGTAAATTTTGTTCTCCACTTAAGTATTACACCTCAATAAATTTTATGACTTGACTTGGACTCGAACCACCAACCTCCATATGCGGAGTAGTTTTAACCCCATTGCACCTTTCTAGGAAGGTTCTGTTTAAAGTCTCAGCTTAGGCAAAAGAGGCTGAGTGAGGTCTACAGTTCACAGAACTGCTAGTATTTTTCCTACAGAAGTGTACATTTAACTACATATTTGTTTAGTGTTTTCTTAGTGGAGTCTACAAGATAATAAGCTATTATGAGGATAATGAAAGTAACGTTCTTCTATTCTCTCTATGCTGACAGGCAGTACTACAGTTTCGTGACCGACACCCAATGCAAACGCCTGGGCACTCAATGTTGGATCTACGGCGCTATCCAGCTCACTGAGGCCCTCCTCTGTATTAAGAATGGAAAGCTCCTGTTTGGCAGAACTCAGGCGGTGAATATTCTGGCTTGGCTGTCTGTTATGTTCCTGCTGGCTGTGCTGTGTGTGTATGGGTGTGTGCTGTGGCATCGATATGTCAGTGTAAGTTGAATAGATATTAAAAGGTGTAGGTAATAGCAAGCATTCATTTTGCCTATGATTTGTATTTTTTTTTTTTTTTTTTTTTCTCTAACCTTCTTAAAGAAGTGTAGGTACATTTAACGATTTAACTACATATTTATTTAGTGTTTTCTCAGTGGAATATACAAGATAAGCTATTATGAGGATAATGAAAGTAGGTAATGTTCTTCTATTGCCCCTACTTTGACAGGCAGTACTACAGTTTCGTGACTGACACCCAATGCAAACGTCTCGGCACTCAATGTTGGATCTACGGCGCTATCCAGCTCACCGAGGCCCTACTCTGTATCAAGAATGGAAAGCTCCTGTTTGGCCGAACTCAGGCGGTGAATATTCTGGCCTGGCTATCTGTTATGTTCCTGCTGGCTGTGCTGTGCGTGTATGGGTGTGTGCTGTGGCATCGATATGTCAGTGTAAGTTGAATAGATATTAAAATACAGGCAGTACTACAGTTTCGTGACCGACACCCAATGCAAACGCCTGGGCACTCAATGTTGGATCTACGGTGCTATCCAACTCACTGAGGCCCTCCTCTGTATTAAGAATGGAAAGCTCCTGTTTGGCCGAACTCAGGCGGTGAATATTCTGGCCTGGCTGTCTGTTATGTTCCTGCTGGCTGTGCTGTGCGTGTATGGGTGTGTGCTGTGGCATCGATATGTCAGTGTAAGTTGAATAGATATTAAAAGGTGTAGGTAATATCAAGCATTCATTTTGCCTATGATTTGTAATTTTTTTTCTTTTCTCTAACCTAGCATATAACCTAGCTTAGTCTCAATGATATGAGCTAAACGCGACTGGTTCGCTGGAATGATTGCATTTGGTTTGTCGTCTGTTTTTCGTGACAAACGCGGTGTAAGCGTTTGACGCAACCTTTCAAACGCTTAAGGATTGTCCTATTTAGGTGTAATAGCTGGAGCCACAGTTGGAGTTCAAGCTTAGATTGAGTTTAGCTCTTTGTTTAAGCCATCTAATTGCCTGAAGATTTTGAAATCAACATAACTTAATTCAATTCAATAGAACAGTTACGCTTACTTGGGTGATGTTTCAAAGTCAAAGAGCAAGAAAAATGAGGAACGACAGATTTTTTTCTTTTTCTTCTACGACTTCTAGATTCCGAGATAAATCGATTTCAAAAATACCGGTAAAACGTGAACTTTGACGTCACGGCATACGCTCGCGTAGGCGATGACGTCACATCAAATGTCCTCTCAGATTTCTTTCTGCTCCTCCGCAAGCGTGCTTGCATACTGGCGCTACCTAGCGAGACAACTGCCTGAAGTCTGACGTCACACATCTTTGAACTCTTTCATTAGAACGGAAAATAAAAATTGAATTTTCGACCTTTTACAGTTATGGAGTTTTGACCTCAGATTTGGATTTTTCCCAAATTTTTACATAGGAATCGACCATTTATTTATAATTTTTACCCATTTGACCTCAGATTTGGATTTTTCACTACTTTTTACGTAGGAATCGACCATTTATTAATAAATTTTACCCAATTGCAACTGCTCCATTGGGCAAGGTAAACCTGGTTGAAATCGACCATTCATTAATAATTTTCACCCATTTGCAACTGCTCCATTGCTGATTACTTCTTTCAAGTCAATAGTTAAACTTGGACCGATTTCAAACTCTGATTTTTGCCCCAGATAGAAGCCTTTTATTAGGATATTATACCTATCTGGTATACCTATTTATTCCTCAGAGATATCCTATAGTTTTTGATGTTACAATGGAGGAGTTGCAATTGGAAAAATATTATTAATAAACGGTCCTCATTTTTCCTGCTCTATGACTTTGAAACATAACTCAAGTAAGCGCAATTGATCTATTGTGGATTTGTTTTGAATAAAAACATCGATTACTTTCCATTACATAGTACCTAAGTATAGATAGCTGATTTGTTTTCTATGAGGATTAGGAAAATAACAAAATTACATGACGTATGCACATTGCACATAGTAGCTATTAATTACATGATTTTTTTGATAGTCATGGGAACAATTTTCTTGGTCATGGGTAGATAAAGTTTATCTTTTAGTAATTCAGTTTTTTTGAATCTTATTAGTGCTAATTTGTTTTCTATGAGGATTAGGAAAATAACAAAATTACATGACGTATGCACATTGCACATATAGTAGCTATTAATTACATGATTTTTTGATAGTCATGGGAACAATTTTCTTGGTCATGGGTAGATAAAGTTTATCTTTTAGTAATTCAGTTTTTTTGAATCTTATTAGTTTTTAAATTTTAGTTAAGTATTTTCACAATATTTAGTACGTTTGTAATGCATAATGCTTACCTACATCTGTTCGTTGATTTAAATATTTAAACTATTCTTAATTTATTTTGTGATTATTTGATCAAAACCGTCATTTTAAATGACCATTATCTACCTAGTTCAAATTAGTAATAATTTGGTCTTCTATCTTTGTTAATTATTTTTCTAAAGAAATTAATTTTATAAAAAATCTCATCTATATTCTATACGTACTTTTAGTAGAATATTAATACTCTGACTTGAATCAAGTGAAGTTAATTTTGACTTCTGCGCTTGTGACATTGAAAAACGTTTAAAAGTTGACCAACTTGAAGTTAACATGGATCATCATCTAGGTACTTTTATAAAATAATGAAAAGTATTGTATAGGTAAATAACATATTCATCATCTAGGTACTTCGCCTTTTCCCATGTTGGCGTTTTTAGTCGGTCCACCTATCTATACCATTGGTGTTTTTTCGTCAGGATGAACCAACTTGGTTTTTGGCGAGTTTATTTTTACGGAGTGCGGCTGCGGATGCCCTTCCGCTAGTTGAATAATTTTAAGTCAATTTTATCTCCATACCTACCTAGTTACTATTCATTAAATTTTCTTTGTGTGAAAAATTGTTTCAATTATTTTGTTTTTGTGTTTCTCTATACCTACTAGATTTTGTTTTTGTTATACCTACCAACTTCATTACCTTCATTACAAAATAAATTTAAAAATCCAATCCTCGTTTATTTCAAGAAAGAGTATCTAGCTATGAATATGAATCTCTTGTAAACTACTGCAAACGTGTAGGTGTGATCTTTGCCATGCATAATTTTTCTTCTAAATATAACCCCGTGTGGTGAATTCATCTTTGGCGATATAGCCTAATGGTGCTTCAACACAATAGTAGATTGACGATGGATCGATCAACGCGGTCTGGAACTCAAATAAAGTATTTTTTTATTAAACCAACAAACAAACAAAAAAGTTTTTAGTGTGGACATGACGTGATTCAAACGATGATCGACACATGGACTAGTTTGACTGTACCTTCATGAATAAAATCATAATGCAAATCAACTTGCATCTGTAACCAAAGTAAACAACAAAGTAGAGACTTACAAATCAAGTAGGTACTTGATCGAAAGTCTGTACTTTAGGAGGGAAGTGATGGGGATAGGAGAAGGACGCTCAGTTAAAATATGGAGCAGAGAGAACGAAAAGACGGGAATTTAACCCATAATGTGCCCTAAAATCCCGAAATACAGATTTTTTTTTTTTAATTATACCCACTTTAACAATCTCTTGTCCTTTGTGGGGCCTCTCTTAAGGCGTTATATTTTTGTGTAAAAGCCGATGAGCTTTAGGTAGGAATATTTTTGAAATTCTTAAAATAAAGCAATACCTATTTTTGAAAATAAAAGAATATTTTTGACAGTAGCAAAGTAAGTAGCTTTGATATTCATGCACTTTTATTGTTTTCTGCGAATCTTATCTAGAAAATAAATATAGCTCTGTATGTAACTTTAAATAAAAAGACCTTTAGGCAAGACCTAGCCCCAGCGTGCGCCCTAAAAAGTGGCACTAACAGTGACCAAAGGAGATAAATACTCCTCGGGGATTTTAGATTTTCATTCACCTGTCTCGGTGGTCTATACTTCTGCGAATATTATTTTTCGGAAACTACCCAAAAAAAAACGTACGGTTTAACCCAATATGCACTTAGGCAAAGCCTTTTTTTTTTGTCCCTATAGTTTATATTACGTGCCTTTCAGGTCGCTAATGTCCTGAGGAAGTACTTTGCAGTCCCAGGGAAAACCCTGAGGAAGTACTTTGCAGTCCCAGGGAAAACTAAAAAAAAAAAAAAAAAAAAAAGGCCCCTAATCTTAAGGATTGTCCTATTTTGATGAAAATTTGGTTGTTTGTTTTATTAGCAGCGGCAGCTAGTGTACGTAAAAAATCCTATTTAGGATTCAGATTTTTGTGCCATTACTAAGGCCAGCCACTGACTATCAGGTAGACCTGATCAAGGTGTCAGGTATACCTGATCAGGTGTACCTGTCCGGTCTACCTGATAGTGAGTGGCTGGCCTAACTAACCCTATTTTTTAGTTCAGAATTCTAAAAATGTCAAATTTCATGAACTGTTGTATTAGCCTCGTGAGACTAATCTGTTTTTCCATTTCTAACCTTGTTTGTGTTTTGCATGGTGTGTTTTGCTATCCCTCTAACCAACCACACAGCCAGGAGATGGTAGTGCGTGCTCCCAGGGTTCTACCCCATCCAAAGGATCACTGGCTAGTCGATCTAATGAGAGTGCCAATTCTACAGGAGAACCACTGCTAGGTAAGTGAAGGAGGACAAGATAGGAAAAGCCAGCCATTCCGAGAGCGAACTCTATCTGTTTAGGAGAGTTTCGCCACGGGCGGGAATCGAACCCACGACCTTCCGAAATGTAAGTTTGTACAATTTAAATTTATCGTGGTTGAAAGGGAATAAAATTGGGAAACAAAAATAATTTTACTATCTATTTCTCCATATTTACTTTGTTGAATATAAAATTGCTGCAGTGAGCACTAAAGTTGTGATATAATAACACAAAGAAACGGCATTTATTTATTTTGTTGATCGCTCTCGCTATTTCTACAATTACATAATTTTGATTTCATTCTCTTTTCCAGGAGATTCTGGAAACAGTGGTCACAAAAAAGCCGAACCGTCCTCAGAGACGGTAAAGCGAAGAATCAGCATCAAATCTGGTAATGGAGAAGGATAAACGGCTGCCACAATTACATAATTTTGATTTTATTCTCTTTTCCAGGAGATCCTGGAAACGGTGGTCACAAAAAAGCCGAACCGTCCTCAGAGACGGTAAAGCGAAGAATCAGCATCAAATCTGGTAATGGAGAAGGATAAACGGCTGCTACCTCATTGGGATCTGAGAAGACATAGAACTCTAGTCTAGTCACATATAGGGACGTCCCAGATACTTAGCTACTGAGAACAGGTATGGAACCTGTTTTTATTTATTTTTAACCAAACTCCTGTTGATAGGTACCATTTTTAGAGATAAAATTGCTCAGTTCAATTACACTATTATTTCTCACTCGCCTTTCATGTTTCATAAATCCAATGTTTCATATTTTGCAGGAATGAGGATGTGAGTGAAACAGACAACATCTGGGCAGGCTTGATAGCTGTGATATTCTTCCTACTTCTCATATCAAGACCTGTTTTAAAGCTCTACAATGAATGTGATACTGTTTTAAAGCTCTACAATGATTGTGTGTTCAGGTCCGTAGCCAGGATTTCATCAAGGTTGGGAGCCAATGTAGTACCCTGCCTCGGTGATGTAGTGGTCAAGGCGCTCGCCTGGTAAACAGGAGGGCGTGGGTTCAATCCCAGCCGAGGTATGGAATTTTATCCTCAATCTAATTTGAGAATTTGACCACAATAATAGTAGTAGCCTACTGCTGGAGTAAAGGGACCTTTCAGTCCTATGCGAGCATTTTAAATGAGCACTATTATTATTATTGTATACTACAACATTGAGGGACAAAAAAATCCCTAAATGCATCCCTGTACTAGTTATGTTTTGGAAAGGTCGGATACCAACCACGCACAACGTTGCTTAACTTCAGTAATCCGTTGGGAACTAGGGCATTCACTGTGCTATTGTCAATGGCTGTTCCTCAGAAGATGAATACTATAGACTTGTCTGATACAAGGTGTTTTTGATGGTGCATAAGGTTATGTTATAGTTATAAATTATAAAGGGAAAAATAATTATTACAATTTTGCCAAAAGTATAAGATGTAGTTTAGGCTGTTTAGGTATAAATGGGTCAGTATCCTGGAAAGCGAGTACATTTATTGTGACATTTGAGAAACGACTAAACCCATTTATATTATGGGACTGCCTGGAGTTACCCATAGTACAAGTACGGTTACTTGTAATGTGATAGTAATATGTAAATTAAATCAGGTGTATATCCCCACTCGATAATCTCGATATCTTCTTCTTCTTTTTATTACAACCTTTAGGACAGGAGACATGCAAGGGTTGAATGTTGGGTCGTTGTTGAGAGTTCACCGTTTTGTATCATTGAAGAAACGAACATTGAGTTGAGCAGACATCTTTTCAAATTCTAGCCTTCATGTTTATTTCTAATCTGAATAAGCAAGTATCCTATGTTTCCTGGGAGGGGCAACAAGAAAAGCCTATCTAATTGTAAAACAATTATGTTTGAGTTATCAAGTGGCAGACTCTTTACTTTCAAGAGCATTTACCTATAGGTACATATTGAAAGCCTACACTGAATCTGAAGTTTACCTACTTCATTGACAACAAACATGATTGTGTTGATATGTATTTATTGTATAATAATTTATTATGCTTATTTCATATAGGTATTTACTGTTTTCTTCTCCAAGTCCAACAGTAAGTAGGTAACAACAATTTTACCTACAGGGGGGAAACTGTCATAAGAGCTAATTAACCGTGGGGAGTAAACTGAGGAGGAGAGAGGAAGATTTTATTCAGAGTGGGAAGGAGATGAACTTGGGCATCTCTTTGTGGAAGATAAAAGCTCTCGCATATAGCCAATTTTCAATTCATTTTAAACAACGTTGCGCATGGTTAGTATTCGGATGGGTAGCATCTGGGCAACTGTGCTATAATCCACAAGGAAAATTACTCCGGAGTCCTCACAGACCGCGAGGGTCCTTGACTTCCAACACCAGCCTTCTCCATTCTGGTCTGTCCTGGGCGATGTTCTGCCAATCTTGTCGGATTCCATAACCCCTACCTTACCTTAAACACCTGATGAAGTGCCACATCTGGTAGCCATATGAATCCCTTGTTATCCACAGTACAGCCTTAACCCTATATTCCTACCTTAACCAAAACCCTTCCTTACCTTAAACACCTGATGAAGTGCCACGTCTGTCAGCCATATGAATCCCTTGTTATCCACAGTACAGCCTTAACCCTAATATCTCTTTGTGGAAGATAAAAGCTCTCGCATATAGCCAATCTTCAATTAATAAGGAACGTTGCGCATGGTTAGTATTCGGATGGGTAACATCTGGGCAACTGTGCTATAATCTACAAGGAAAATTACTTTCTTACTCCGGAGTCATCACAGACCGCGAGGGTCCTTGACTTCCCACACCAGCCTTCTACATTCTAGTCTGTCCTGGGCGATGTTCTGCCAATCTTGTCGGATTCCATAACCCCTTCCTTACCTTAAACACCTGATGAAGTGCCACGTCTGTCAGCCATATGAATCCCTTGTTATCCACAGTACAGCCATGGGGCATATAAAAAGTTGAATAATTTTAAGTCAATTTTATCTCCATACCTAGTTACTTATTATTCATTAAATTTTTTTTTTGTGTGAAAAATTGTTTCAATTATTTTGTTTTTGTGTTTCTCTATACTAGATTTTGTTTTTGTTATACCTACCAACTTCATTACCTTCATTACAAAATAAATTTAAAAATCCTCATTTATTTCAAGAAAGAGTATCTAGCTATGAATATGAATCTCTTGTAAACTACTGCAAACGTGTAGGTGTTATCTTTGCCATGCATAATTTTTCTTCTAAATATAAATATAACCCCGTGTGGTGAATTCATCTTTGGCGATATAGCCTAATGGTGCTTCAACACAATAGTAGATTGACGATGGATCGATCAGCTTATCCCGCTCACTGTCTAGCCATTGATGTTCTCCAATTCTGCTGGAATTAGATGCCTCTGTTTCTAATGACATGCAGTTTTTATTTGTGTCTGATCGTGTTTACTTTAATTCCTACATTGTACAAACTTAAGTTTACATCCCTGGTTTTTGCCTCAATTTTAACTTTATTTTTTATCTTATCTTTATCAGTTCATTATTATTAATTAAACTTTAGCTCCTACCTGCAACACAAGTCAGACATGACCTTAGACATTACTCACCTGATGAGAGTGGTGTCTCACAGAATGAAATATTATCACCTGATAGGTACATTTGGTACATACCTTAATTCCTTCTTCCAGATTTCAGGATAGATATGGACAAAGAGTACGGTGTGAATTGCTCGGACATCTCTCTAGAGAAGATCTACAATCACTTGGATGTGTTTGCCCTGGGTCATTTTGTTGGATGGGCATTCAAGGCAGTTCTGATCCGACACATGGGCATCTTATGGGCAATGAGTGTTATGTGGGAATTTACTGAGGTGAGAGGAGAATGTGGTGGGGTGGAAGAGCTCAATCTTGTCACTTCACAAAAAAAAAAAAAAAAAAAAAAAAAAAAAAAAAACAAATGTCTCTTATCCCGTTCACTGTCTAGCAATTGATGTTCTCCAATTCTACTGAAATTAGATGCCTCTGTTTCTAATGACATTCAGTTTTTATTTGTATCTGATCGTGTTTACTTTAATTCTTACTTTGTACAAACTTAAGTTTACTTCCCTGGTTATTGCCTCAATTTTAACTTTATTTTTTATCTTATATTTATCAGTTCATTATTATTAATTAAACTTTAGCTCCTACCTGCCTTGTTATCAATGTTCCCTTTGACCTGACTTAGAAGGTGTAATAAGAATAAGACAGCTTCTTTTAAAATAAATTCACATATAATCCCCCCTTAAAATTCCATCTTCTTCTTTTTTTCCTTGAGAATCTATCATTCTATTTCTTTGGGTGCCAATTTCCCACTCTTAAGGTAAGTTGGTTTAGAGGTTTAAATATCTGAATGTTGGACTCACATGTTGAAAAGACAAATAAAGCAGAAAAAAGTTAAAGGAATAAACTGTCTGAACTTTCATTATCGGTTTAAGCCATCTGATTGCCTGAAGATTTTGAAATCAACATAACTTAATTCAATTCAATAGAACAGTACCTATCTGGTATACCTATTTATTCCTCAGAGATATCCTATATTTTTTGATGTTACAATGGAGCAGTTGCAAATGGGTAAAAATTATAAATAAATGGACGATTCCCATGTAAAAAGTTGGGAAAAATCCAAATCTGAGGTGAAAACTCCGAAAAAATAACTGTAAAAGGTCGAAAATTCAAATTTCATTTTCCGTTCTAATGAAAGAGTTCAAATATGTGTGACTTCAGACTTTACGCAGTTGTTTTTTTCTTCCGTTAGGCAGCGCCACTATGCAAGCGCGCTAGCGGAGGAGCAGAACGAACTGCGCACAAACACATTAATGCGTTGCCTGCGAGGGAGCTGTGCTCGGGACATTTGATGTGACGTCATCGCCTACGGGAGCGTATGCCGTGACGTCAACAAAGTCTAGCCTTCAAAACAGAGAGGAGTTGGGGGGGTTCTTTATTTATTTCATAATTAACTTGGGTGGGGGAGATGGATGGGTATAACTTGGGGGGGAGGAAGGAGGGGTATACCTGATAACCAGTGGTGTGACTCGATAGGGTTCGACCCTCGGACGAGGCAGGAAAATAAACAGTACAACTTCGACCTAAACCCTTTCTAAAAACCGCTCTTTTAAGCTGCTGGGTATGCACTGGTCCTCCGAAAATCCCCATATCAGGGAAAGGTAAGTCAAAGAAGAATTTAAGTACAAGTAAAAAAAAATGCCTGTGGCGCTCTAACTTTTTTTCCCCTTCCCAGTGAAGCTTATCTGAGGGAAACCAATACATGCTCCTTTCTGCCATAACCCAGAAAGTGTTAGCATTTTTTTCCAGGATTTCATAAAATGGTATACGTATGGCCGGGGCCACAAGTGAGCGTACCTATTTGGATTTTTATTATTATTATTTATTTATTTAAATAACATTTTACAGAATAGAGATCTTTTCCTAAGCTGATAATAATTATTATAAAAAGCTTCTAAGAAAAGATAATTACAATAGGGGATTTACAATGAATGATTAAAAATTACAATAAGTATACATAGTTATTTAGTTTAGCATACATACATACATATACATAGTTTAGCTTACAAGCATACATATTTAGCATACATACTTACATACAATAAGTATACAAGATTAACCTCGGATAAGCAATCTGATTGGTTGATAAAAAAAAAAAAAAATCCAAAATTTCAGCCAATCAAATTGCTTGAATCGAGTTTATTTAAACTCACTTTGTGGCCCCTAGCCTTAATCCCCAGATACATAGTTTAGCTTACAAGCATACATATTTAGCATACATACTTACATACAATAAGTATACAAGATTAATCTCGGATAAGCAATCTGATTGGTTGATTAAAAAAAAATCCAAAATTTCAGCCAATCAAATTGCTTGAATCGAGTTTATTTAAACTCACTTTGTGGCCCCTAGCCTTAATCCCCAGAGCAGGGGAATAATTTTGGTATCTAGTACCCAGGGAACCTACCGTAGATTCGACACTGATGTATATTATTATATTCGTATAATAGGTACCGTGCACAACACAGGTCTCAGGTTAATTAAATTAAAATTATCAATTAAATAAAAATAATAAGCATACCGTGTGGTATCAAGTTTTGTGCGTTAAAAAATGAATTGTGAGACTAGTGAGACATCAAAAAAGAGATTCGGGCAGCTGGGCCGAAATGTAAAGTCTGGGGAAATGAGAACTCTTTTTCAACTTTTTCAAAACGATGGCCCTAATTAGCGGCCGGACCGTATATTTCTCGAGACCCGGCCCACGGACACTTTTGATCTACATAATTTATATTGTGAGACTAGTGAGACATCAAAAAAGAGATTCGGGCAGCTGGGCCGAAATGTAAAGTCTGGGGAAATGGGAACTCTTTTTCAAAACGATGGCCCTAATTAGCGGCCGGACCGTATATTTCTCGAGACCCGGCCCACGGACACTTTTGATCTACATAATTTATTGAATCTCTCTTCAAAATTTGAGTGATCTGGGGCTAAAGGTAAAGTCGTGAGAAGCACAAACCCCTTTTGAGCTTTTTCCAAGGTACAGCCCTTAATAGCGGAACTTTTGCCCTAAATCAGGGTTGTCCAACCTTAGGGCACCCGAGGGCCGCAAGAGACCAAGGTAGAGAGTTGGCGGGCCGCAAAAACTCAACTCAGGTATGCCAGGGTTGTCCAACCTTAGGGCACCCGAGGGCCGCAAGAGACCAAGGTAGAGAGTTGGCGGGCCGCAAAAACTCAACTCAGGGGGGGGAGGGGGTAGGGATGTAAATGAGTTGCAAATATATCGATAAATCGATATATCGGCCCCTCAAATATATCGATATCGATATATCGGGGGAAATATATCGATATATCGCCGATATATCGATATATTTAACAATTTTTCTTGTTTTGGGGGTTACAAGATATTTACACTGCGTTTTACGATAATAAGGCTACTTTTAAACACGTCTTCGTGAATGTTGATATTCACGTCGATATTCATTCGTCGATAGTTAGAAACTAACTATGAAATTTGTAAGGTAAACTGGGATAATTTTTATAAATTTGAAAATTGCTTTTTCAAAACTATGGCCCTAATTAGCGGCCGGACCGTATATTTCTCGAGGCCCGGTCCGCGGACACTTTTGATCTACGTAATTTATGGAATCTCTGCCAAGTTTGAGCGACCTGGGGCTAAAGGTAAAGTCGTTAGAAGCGCGAACCCCTTTTGAACTTTTTCCTCAGTAAGTATAGTGGAACTTTTACCCCAAATAATGGCCGAACCGTACCTTCTTTGAACCCGGTCCAGTTGAATTTTTGATCTACATAATTTAAGCAATTTTCCTGTTAAGTTTGAGCGATTAAGGCCGAAATCTAAAGTCTTGAAAAATGCGAACCTTTTTAAAATTATAGCTTTAAAATTTTAAATAGTGGCCGAACTGTATTCATATATTTCTTGAAATCCGTCTCGCGGACACTTTGGACAGATTTTTTCCAATTTACCTATCTGAACCTGATCTGATTTTGTCCTAGCCCTGTACAGACTCTTACGTGCTTTTCATTGCAAATTAGTCGCTTTTTTACCTTTCCTGTGCCTACCTCAATAATTCTCCTCCCTCCCTCCCCTCTTACCTCGCTTCTCCATTCATTCTTTTCTACCTTTTTCTCTATTCTCTCTCCCATCCTTCTTTCTTTTGTTCTTTTGCCTCCTGTTTTTTCCTTCTTTTGTACGCCCCGAGAGGAGGCAAAACTTGGGTACTCAGAATTAATTAAAAAAGTGCATTACAATCTTCTTCAACTAAAAAAATATTATTAAAAAAATGTTGATGTTGGGATGTAGAAATGTTGATGTTTTAGAATTTGCAGGCGCAACGAGAAAGCTAATTATCATTTTGAATCTTAATTAAAAAATAAATTGTACCTATGTAGGTAGGTATATTTACTTGTTCTTATAGTCATATACCATTATACCTACTCACCCTGTCCCCGCATGAGTAGGTACCTACATTAGGTATAGCTATTAAATCTTTTTTAATTATCTACCTACCTATACCTATAACTGGGGAGGAAAAAAGAGGATCTGTAATTAATGATAGTGAGGATACCTACTTATCTAGAAAATAAATATAGCTCTGCATGTAACTTTAAATAAAAAGACCTTTAGGCAAGACCTAGCCCCAGCGTGCGACCTAAAAAGTGGCACTAACAGTGACCAAAGGAGATAAATACTCCTCGGGGATTTTAGATTTTCATTCACCTGTCTCGGTGGTCTATACGGTACTTATCTAGAAAATAAATATAGCTCTGCATGTAACTTTAAATAAAAAGACCTTTAGGCAAGACCTAGCCCTAGCGTGCGGCCTAAAAAGTGGCACTAACAGTGACCAAAGGAGATAAATACTCCTCGGGGATTTTAGATTTTCGTTCACCTGTCTCGGTGGCGTAGTGGTCAATACGCTTGCTGGGTAAACAAGAGCGTGCAGGTTCAATCCTAACCGAGGCATGGAATTTTATCCTCATTTATTTGACAAATTGACCACCATAATAATGAAGCTCTAAGGGTTAGGTATCCAGGTTCAATCCTAACCGAGGCATGGAATTTTATCCTCATTTATTTGACAAATTGACCACCATAATAATGAAGCTCTAAGGGTTGGGTGGTAGAGAACGCCTCCGACGTTAACCTCGCCTAGTGGTTACCTTCCACTCAAGAGTCCATTATTATTACTACCCATTTTAAACGCCACAAATTTGCCCACTGCTTGTAAGTTTTGGACTGTTCATCTCGTTCGACCCCCACAAATTTGCCCACTGCTTGTAAGTTTTGGACTGTTCATCTCGTTCGACCCACCTACTTACTGAAGGTCCGAAAACTTGACAGTAAAAAATTTCGCTCGCTTTTATCACTTCGCAGCAAAAGTTGAAAGTTGGGACAATCTATTCACCTGTTCCAAGAACACGGTACGTCACAGTAAAAAATTTCGCTCGCTTTTATCACTTCGCAGCAAAAGTTGAAAGTTGGGACAATCTATTCACCTGTTCCAAGAACACGGTACACACATTAAGCATTATGTTTAACAAATCATGTTTCATGTTCAAAATAAACATTGTAACATAAGTACTGAAGGTCCGAAAACTTGAGTGACAGTAAAAAATTTCGCTCGCTTTTATCACTTCGCAGCAAAAGTTGAAAGTTGGGACAATTTATTCACCTGTTCCAAGAACACGGTACACACATTAAGCATTATGTTTAACAAATCATGTTTCATGTTCAAAATAAACATTTGTAACATTCTCGGGCCAGGCGCGATCTTACTCATCTTACTTGTGGGACGAGTGTGATTCATGTCCTGACTTTTCGAGTATGTGCAGAACTCGAGCAATTTTAAGTGTTTTAAGCATAAATGCTTGCCACAAATGCTCAATAAATTAGTATCCTTTTATTAAGAGCGGCAATTTCGTCCGTGCCCCGGGAGTCAAACCCTGAGCCTCCAAGTTGCAGAGCCTGACTCCGGGAACTCCTAGGAGTTACGCTTACATAACTCACATGTTTGAGTAAACACCAGGGAGGGGAGTATGTAGAAAGCAAAGTCAACATTATTAGGGACTTTTAATAAAAGTTTTTTTCCGTCATCCTTCCCCCTCTGGCTAATAAGGCAACTTTTGTGCCGCGCGCTACGGCTGAGGTCCGAACAGTATGGAAGTACTGTTGAGTACCCTAAAGTTAAGTACCGCTTTGCCTGGTGTTTAACTGGATCATGGACTGACTAAGTAGGGAATACGCGCTTTTTATAATAATAATAATAGACTCTTGAGTGGAAGGCAACCACTAGGCGAGGTTAACGCCTTAGGCGTTCTCTACCACCTAACCCTTAGCTACGCCACTGGTAATCAGAGTATCTAATTTAAGGGGAGCTTGTAAAATATTATGCCTAGGATTTAATAGAATATTCCCTGTCTATACTGCCGAAATGAGACTAAAAAGTCCCTTTACTAGACCCAACTAGATGAACGAGTGGGTATAAGTTTATACCTAACTATGGGAGCTATTATAACGAGTAGGTAACGTAACGTAGGTATAAATAAGTATCGGAGTTAGGTGGTTTGATAATAATGTGATTCTCGGGAAGAATTATCGTGGCGAACACAATTTGGTTCGGAATTGAAGTGGAACAAGATAATGACAATGTAGATACTGATGACACTCCAGTGGATGGATACGAGTTGAGTCCCGGTGTGTGAAAAGTTAGACGGATATTTTTTGCAAGCTACCTAACCCTATCCATTTTTTCACCAATACCTAGATCTAGGAAGACTTTCAAAATATTCTTACATTTCCATTAAAAATCGGATTGAAAACAATCCCTCCCCTCTTACCTCGCTTCTCCATTCATTCTTTCCTACCTTTTTCTCTATTCTCTCTCCCATCCTTCTTTCTTTTGTTCTTTTGCCTCTTGTATTTCCCTTCTTTTGTACCTACGCCCCGAGAGGAGGCAAAACTTGGGTACTCAG
Source organism: Diaphorina citri (assembly GCF_000475195.1). Classification (NCBI taxonomy): domain Eukaryota; kingdom Metazoa; phylum Arthropoda; class Insecta; order Hemiptera; family Psyllidae; genus Diaphorina; species Diaphorina citri. The sequence goes on from NW_007377867.1 coordinate 44,568, forward strand.
AATTAATTAAAAAAGTGCATTACAATCTTCTTGAACTAAAAAATATTATTAAAAAAATGTTGATGTTGGGATGTAGAAATGTTGATGTTTTAGAATTTGCAGGCGCAACGAGAAAGCTAATTATCTGCGGTGTGAAAAAAAAAAAAAATGTTTTTTTGCAAGCTACCTAACCCTGTCCATTTTTACAATAGATCTAATACTTCAAGTGGAACAAGATAGGTAATGACAATGTAGATACTGATGACACTAGAGTGGATGGATACGAGTTGAGTCCCGGTGTGTGAAAAGTTAGACGGATATTTTTTGCAAGCTACCTAACCCTATCCATTTTTTCACCACAGTGGATGGATACGAGTTGAGTCCCGGTGTGTGAAAAGTTAGACGGATATTTTTTGCAAGCTACCTAAACCCTATCCATTTTTTCACCAATACCTAGATCTAGGAAGACTTTCAAAATATTCTTACATTTCCATTAAAAATCGGATTGAAAACAAGAGAGAGAAAGATAGATATGGGAGGGAGAGAGAGAAATAAAGAGAATAGATGGATGGAGGGAGGGAGGGATGAAGGAAGGGAAAGAGGGGGATAAGTATAAACTTGTTGCTTTCATCTCTTCAATACCTGCCCTGCCTTGGCAGAATAGTAATAGAAGTTTTTATACAGCCAGAAGAGGACTGGAAAAGTCCTTTGCAGTCTTTGTAGTACTCTTGTAGTCTAAATATAAACAAGGTCTTTTGTATTTGATAGGTTCACCTATGTAGGTAGGTATATTTACTTGTTCCTATAGTCATATACCTACTCACCCTGTCCCCGCATGAGTAGGTACCTACATTATAGCTATTAAATCTTTTTTATTATCTACCTACCTATACCTATAACTGGGGAGGAAAAAAGAGGATATGTAATTAATGATAGTGAGGATACCTACTTATCTAGAAAATAAATATAGCTCTGTATGTAACTTTAAATAAAAAGACCTTTAGGCAAGACCTAGCCCCAGCGTGCGCCCTAAAAAGTGGCACTAACAGTGACCAAAGGAGATAAATACTCCTCGGGGATTTTAGATTTTCATTCACCTGTCTCGGTGGTCTATACGTTTGCTTGGTAAGCAAGAGCGTCCAGGTTCAATCCTAACCGAGGCATGGAATTTTATCCTCATTTTTTTTTTGACAAATTAACCACCATAATAATGAAGCTCTAAGGGTTAGGTGGTAGAGAACGCCTCCGACGTTTACCTCGCCTAGTGGTTACCTTCCACCCAAGAGTCCATTATTATTACTACCCATTTTAAACGCCACAAATTTGCCCACTGCTTGTAAGTTTTGGACTGTTCATCTCGTTCGACCCATTATGGTCCTGTAACTCAAAAACTACCTTTTTGAAGATGGCCGTCTTACGCTATAACTCAAAAACTAGCTTTTTAAGATGGCCTTGTAACTCAAAAACTACCTTTTTAAGAATGACCTGTACCTCTAACTTTTTGAGTAGGTATCCATGAGTTGTACCTCTATGTACGTACGAAATGTTTTTCGTTTTGAGTAGGTACCCATAAGTTGTACCTACGAAATGTTTTTGGTTGTGTTTTGTTAAATTTTTATACTGGGGAACCAGGACGTTAGATTTTTGAAGTCGTAATTCTCATTTGTTACTGTCTCACAGAATTTAGGAGGTATTTACTTTCTGGGGAGGACTTTTGTTCCTGTTTCCCAACCCTTCCTACCTCTATTATTTCAGGGAGGTAAACACGTTCTAGGTTCTGTAGGATTTGTTCAGAGTCCTCCGTCAATTTGTCAAGACGTTATTAAGTTGTTCTGACATCTTCAAATCCAGCAGAAAAATCGGGTAGGGTAGATATTGGATAGAGTGCGAAAAATTAAACACTAAAAGCTTGCCACTTTTCTTGGAGCTAGGGCACCGCAGAATTGTTTTTATATGGACATACCTATTTCTTTTTTCCCTTAATAAATTGTATTTTTAAGGTGTGTCCATACATAGTCGATCGACGGCCGGTCGACCATGTGTGGACACACCTTTAGACAGAAGCCTGTTAGGTATGAACCTGAAGAGGGTAAACACTAGAAGAAAAATCTAGAAAGTTCTGTCCAAAACAGATGTTCGGAAATCTAGAGACATTTCAGTCCCATAACGTTCAGGTTTGATTAATTATTTTCCTACATGATAGTTGCCCTGTTTTCTTTTTGCTCATTTGTTATTATTTCGTCCCTATTTTCTTACTAGCGTTCGTCAAGATAGAATTTTAAGCGGTCAAACTTTCTTGACTTGGCGGGGCGGAGCGCTACCGCGCTCCTTAATTTTGGGGAAAGAAATTCGAATTTGATTTTATTTATTTTTAATTTTTCAAGCATTAAGTATTAAGGTACATTTATGTATACGTAGTTACGTACCTATGCTACCTAATGTCCTATGCAGTTGGTTAAATAAAACAGGTACCTAGATTTTAACATTCTAATTCTCTTAGTCTAATGTTTTCTTTCTATTTGAATGAGCTTTGAACATATTTCTGCTCTTTGTTTCGCAAACAAAACTAATCCTTATTCCATACACATAGGCAAGTTTTGTAGGATTATCTCAAACAAAACCCAAGTACCTATCTGTATAGCTACTAACCAGAGGATCTGCATTCTGCATGTAATATTCAGCAGTAGAATTCTTACTGCAGCACATTAAGTTCTGTAGGTATAACATCTTGCACCAAGATTCCCTTACGTAGATTGTGTATTGGTATAAGAGTAGGGCCATCGGCTATAATAAACGCCCTATGTCACTGCGACTTGCTTATATCTTTTGTGACTTTCCCTTTAGTTATCCAGAAGAGCCCTAGACTTCTTACAAAGGCCAGGGTTTTTTTTAGGACTGATTCCTTTGACTTCTTTAGATGTTATGATTTCATCAACAGGAACCCTGTATAACATTAGAAGAACGAGTTGTTGAACACTGTCGAAATTATTGTGTAAGCTTGTGTGAATGTTTCTTTTCAATCAGCACAAACTGTGCAGTTCATTCAGCATATGATATTAGAGCATAACATACTCGCATGGTATTAGAGCAGCATCACTATGTAGACACTCGTGCTGATTCAAAATAATAATGGGGACAGAATGCTGCGTTCCCACGGGACTTGTTCACACCAGGAATGTTTGTGTTATTGTTATTGAACATTTTCAAATAACTCGGGCCAGGCGCAATCTTACTTGTGGGACGAATGTGATTCATGTCCTGACTTTTCGAGTATGTGCAGAACTCGAGAGCAATTTTAAGTGTTATAAGCATAAATGCTTGCCACAAGTGCTCAATGCACTACGCTAAATTTTATGACCTGACTTAGGCTCAAACGAGCAACCTCCAGATTCGAAGTCCACCGTGCTAAACAGTACGGCATTAAGGTTGGTCACAACGCTAGAGTCTATACTCATTATTGTTCAGAGATAAATTAGTATCCTTTTATTAAGACCGGCAATTGCGTCCGGGCTCCGGGAGTCGAACCCTGAGCCTCCAAGTTGCAGAGCCTGACTCCGGGGACTCCTAGGAGTAACGCTTACATAACTCACATGTTTGAGTAAACACCAGGGAGGGGAGTATGTAGAAAGCAAAGTCAACATTATTAGGGACTTTTAATAAAAGTTTTTTTCTGTCATCCTTCCCCCTCTGGCTAATAAGGCAACTTTTGTGCCGCGCGTTACGGCTGAGGTCTTAACAGTAGGGAAGTACTGTTGAGTACCCTAAAGTTAAGTACCGCTTTGCCTGGTTTTTAACTGGATCATGGACTGATTTAGTAGGGAATACGCGCTTTTTATAATAATAATAATACAATAATAGACTCTTGAGTGGAAGGCAACCACTAGGCGAGGTTAACGCCTTAGGCGTTCTCTACCACCTAACCCTCAGAGCTCCATTATTATGTGGTCAAATTCTCAGATAAAGAAGGAAAAAATTCCATACCTCGGCTGGGATCGAACCCACGCCCTCCTGATTACCAGGCGAGCGTCTTGACCACTACGCCACCGAGGCACCTATCAAGACTTATTCATCCGGATTAGACAGTGTCACTGTGAATGTTATCAACCCTCCGAGCAGTTCCTGTGATACCAAAACTTACGTGGCACCCTGTGAAACAGCAAAAACTTACGTGGCACCCTGTGAAACAGCAAAAACTTACGTATCACCTCCTGTGAGTGTGACCCCTCCACTTGTACCTTACACAACCTCCACTTCTACCTATATTACACCTCCATCTTGCAGTCAATGTGGATCAGTCAGCCTGGTGATTTTCCTTAAAAAAAAAAGAAAGTGCTGATCTCATGCTAATTTGTTCCCTCTCTTTCAATTGTCAGATGTAGCTTTTCCTTCTACTCTTTCTACTCAACTTTTATTGTCTGTTGGGAATACAGGTATGCCAATTAACTAAAGGCCAGTTCCCACTTGTCGTGAGTTTCCCCCGATTTTTTCCGAATGCCTTGTAGGCAATTTAAATGTAGGTAATTCAAATGAGAGTGTTTCCACCCTGTAGGCAATTTAAATGTAGGTAATTCAAATGAGAGTGTTCCCACTATACACGCGACACGACTTTTTTTCCGACCGACCCGACAAGTGGGAACGGACCTTGAAACTTTTATCCTGCTGAGACAGGACTGAAAAGTCCCTTTACCCCTGCAGTCTAATCAAAAGGTCTATTTTACCATGTGTTGTTGTTTGCGATAAAGTTTTGAGCAATACCGGAACGTCTTAGGCATGTCCCCCCTTCTCTGTTTTTTTATTCTTTTTTTACCATTCAAAACGAACTGAAAGTTTCTCGGAGCTTTTAGCGCCGAGAAATGTCAGGGCGGATTACTCCTATCTACACAAGAGCATCTTTCTCCCCCTCCCTTCCAACCAAAAGGTCTATTTTACCATGTGTTGTTGTTTGCGATAAAGTTTTGAGCAATACCGGAACGTCTTAGGCATATCCCCCTTCTCTGTTTTATTATTCTTTTTTTTTACCATTCAAAACGAGCTGAAAGTTTCTCGGAGCTTTTAGCGCCGAGAAATGTCAGGGCGGATTACTCCTATCTACACAAGAGCATCTTTCTCCCCCTCCCTTCTTGAATCACCTTCCCCTCTCTCCCTGATAATACCTCCGCTACAAGACTTAACCTCCACTCCCTCCCTGATCAAATCTCTTTCCCCCTCTCCAGGGCCATTAAACAAAGAACACGAATAAGGCGGACCTAATAACGAAATAAGATCGGAAAGAAAGTTTCCTCCTTGCTTGTCTATGAGAAAATTATCTTGATTTTCCGATCCTTCTTGATTTTCCAAGGAGGTACATGGGAATTTTTTTCAGCATGTTAGGATTTTTTATGGGGGAGGGAGTAGGAAGAGTATAGGAGTGAGACAGCATTTTAAATTTATAGCTTTCCATCGAACTTTTTCGGGGGAAGTTGACTTTTTTATTGACGGCGGAAGTTTACTAGTTTCATTTTTGAAATCGATGCCTTTTGACCGTGAATGCCGTGGTGCCAGAGAGGTATGGGAGTTCGAATTCCAATTGAGGCATACATTTTTAGATGTTTTCTGCTCCGGTAGGGACTGAATAGTCTCATTCTTATGTCCATACATAGCTCCAAAAATGATAGGTAATTAGGTAGGTATTAGCAAAAGTGGAAAGATACTCACAGGAATAAAATCATTGTACCTGAATCAAACAGGGAAACCACAAAATGCTCCTTAAACAACGGAGCGAAGCCTTTGAAAATCCTTTTGTAAAAAAGTCGTTTCTCCCATGACGAAGAGTTACGGAGATCAAAAGTCAATTCTGTGCTAATATTTTCAATATTACTAAATACTTTGTACGCTGAACAATAGATCAAACAAGGAGTTCGAATTCCAATTGAGGCATACATTTTTAGATGTTTTCTGCTCGGGTAGGGACTGAATAGTCTCATTCTTATGTCCATACATAGCTCCAAAAATGATAGGTAATTAGGTAGGTATTAGCAAAAGTGGAAAGGTACTCACAGGAATAAAATCATTGTACCTGAATCAAACAGGGAAACCACGAAATGCTCCTTAAACAACGGAGCGAAGCCTTTGAAAATCCCTTTGTAAAAAAGCCATTTCTCCCATGACGAAGAGTTACGGAGACCAAAAGTCAATGGGGCACAACCAAATGAAAAATTTTTTTGAGATAGAGTCTTATTCCGATGTAAAAGTACCCAAAAAGTGCATTGGCGCACTCTGATTAAGAAGATCGGTATTAGCGCTCCGCTCCGTCAAGTCAAAATTTGACCGGTAATTATTATCTTGGCCCTTAGCTTAGATGGGTATTTCTTGCTGTTTACCCTCGTATATATGTTTAGCGAAAAGATTAGGTGGCATAGCTAAATACCCTGATTAAGAAGATCGGTATTAGCGCTCCGCCCCGTCAAGTAAAAATTTGACCGGTAATTATTATCTTGGCCCTTAGCTTAGATGGGTATTTCTTGCTGTTTACCCTCGTATATATGTTTCTTGCTGAAATTTCTGGGCCAATGCAGTTTTTCGGTTTTGTTTTCGAGAATCGACCACTTTGTCCTTGGAAATCATAAAATAGCTATAATACATAAATTACCTCTCAGTATGGGTAAAAAATATATACCTATATATAAATATTTAAACGCACGAGCAGCCCCCATGTCCTGTTCCTAATAAGGCAGGTAACATCCGTAAGTAGGTAAATATATTTTAATAATAAAACATACGAGAGGGTAAACAATCCCCGAACTTTTTTTCCACGAAAGTTTAAACGGTGTGTAATGTGTAGAAAACAAATTGGGTGTCAGGAGAATAAATTACTACAGAAAAAATACGGGACATGATTGTGTCATGAAAATCTCTTTGTCCTTGGAAATCATAAAATAGCTATAATACATAAATTACCTCTCAGTATGGGTAAAAAAATATATACCTATATATATAAATATTTAAACGCACGAGCAGCCCCCATGTCTTGTTGCTAATAAGGCAGGTAACATACGTAAGTAGGTAAATATATTTTAATAATAAAACATACGAGAGGGTAAACAATCCCCGAACTTTTTTCCACGAAAGTTTAAACGGTGTGTAATATAATGTAGAAAACAAATTGGGTGTCAGGAGAATAAATTACTCCAGAAAAAATACGGGACATGATTGTGTCATGAAAAATGGGAGGCTAAAGTCGGAGCTGGGAAGGAGGGGTTGTTCAGGGTTTGACCCATGTCCTTACTGTATAACGCCCAACCCAAAGACCTATTAGGATGCTAAATTCGGAAGAGATACGAACCTTTTATGGGATTAACGGCACCGTTTAATTGCTTTTTTTTGTGACGGGGGTTTTAGGACCGGGAAAAGCCAATAGGAGGCGATTTTCCAGGTCACCCATCCAAATGAGTATAGGTACCAACGTTGCTTAATTTCAGTAATCAGCAGTAGCGTAGCGTGGTCTAACTCCAAGTGTAGGGCGGACACAAATTTCTATCACAATATCTATCTAATAAGAATATAATAATAAATTATTTAAAGTCAATATTTAAGGGTATTTGAGTGGAATTTTTGACTGTATGGCCGCCATACACGCCCTACATGGACGCTACGCCACTAAATTCAAGTGTAGGGCTCATGCACAGGTCTACCAAGTCCCTTCACAGTACATGCCATGCCATTAATATTTATGGGCATTAGAGTGAACTTTTGAGTTGTATGGCCGCCATACACGCTACGCCACTGCCTATTAGGATGCTAAATTCGGAAGAGATACGAACCTTTTATGGGATTAACGGCACCGTTTAATTGCTTTTTTTTTGTGACGGGGGTTTTAGGACCGGGAAAAGCCAATAGGAGGCGATTTTCCAGGTCACCCATCCAAATAAGTACCTATAGGTAACAACGTTGCTTAACTTCAGTAATCAGAGTAATTAAAGGGGAGCTTGTAAAATATTATGCCTAGAATTTAATATAAGATTCCCTGTCTATACTGCCTAAATTGTTCTGTGTCTGTTCAAATGGGGGCTGACTGACGACGAAAGTTGCGAGTGTGGGCACTCTAAACAGACTACTGACCATGTCCTATATGACTGTCCATCTTTGTCATTTAAGGGAAATATTGAGGATATCAAAACACTTAGTTCAGAAGCTGTTGCCTGGCTACAGAGGCTCATTTGTTATTATTTCGTCCCTATTTTCTTACTAGCGTTCGTCAAGATAGAATTTTAAGCGGTCAAACTTTCTTGACTTGGCGGGGCGGAGCGCTACCGCGCTCCTTAATTTTGGGGAAAGAAATTCGAATTTGATTTTATTTATTTTTAATTTTTCAAGCATTAAGTATTAAGGTACGTTTATGTATACGTACCTATGTTACCTAATGTCCTATGCAGTTGGTTAAATAAAACAGGTACCTAGATTTTATCATTCTAATTCTCTTAGTCTAATGTTTTCTTTCTATTTGAATGAGCTTTGAACATATTTCTGCTCTTTGTTTCGCAAACAAAACTAATCCTTATTCCATACACATAGGCAAGTTTTGTAGGATTATCTCAAACAAAACCCAAGTACCTATCTGTATACTAACCAGAGGATCTGCATTCTGCATGTAGATAATATTCAGCAGTAGAATTCTTACTGCAGCACATTAAGTTCTGTAGGTATAACATCTTGCACCAAGATTCCCTTACGTAGATTGTGTATTGGTATAAGAGTAGGGCCATCGGCTATAATAAACGCCCTATGTCACTGCGACTTGCTTATATCTTTTGTGACTTTCCCTTTAGTTATCCAGAAGAGCCCTAGACTTCTTACGAAGGCCAGGGTTTTTTTTAGGACTGATTCCTACCTACTTTCCTATAACTACCTACCTACTGACGATAAGGAGAGAAAAACGTGGGGCAGTTGGGTATTTTATCTGTGAAAGCATCTAGCTAGAGCTGAGACAAGAACCCAAAGGCAAAAATACTATTTTAAAAATCACCTGTACTAACCATAGGGGCTCTTTTCTGACCACAGGACTCAACTCACGTGTGCCCCTATAAAGATAGTCCACATGCACACAGAAGCTGTCTGTTACCATGAGACCCAAACCCCTTTCCTCCCGATAAGGAGAGAAAAACGTGGGACTGTTGGGTATTTTACCTGTGAAAGCATCTAGCTAGAGCTGAGACAAGAATCCAAAGGCAAAAATACCATTTTAAAAATCACCTGTACCTACTAACCAAAGGGGCTCTTTTCTGACCATAGGACTCAACTCACGTGTGCCCCTATAAAGATAGTCCACATGCACACAGAAGCTGTCTGTTACCATGAGACCCAAACCCCTTTCCTCCGGATAAGGAGAGAAAAACGTGGGACTGTTGGGTATTTTATCTGTGAAAGCATCTAGCTAGAGCTGAGACAAGAATCCAAAGGCAAAAATACTATTTTAAAAATCGCCTGTACTAACCAAAGGGGCTCTTTTCTGACCATAGGACTCAACTCACGTGTGCCCCTATTAAGATAGTCCACATGCACACAGAAGCTGTCTGTTACCATGAGACCCAAACCCCTTTCCTCCTACCTCTAGGTAGAGCAACTTTGGCTTTCATGTATGAATGAGTTAATTTCTTTTGAGTCAAAAATTTAATTAATGGAGAGAGCTGGCTTGTTTCTCGTCCCTGTGATAATGTATTAGAGAAGACAATGGAGAAAAAGGAGGGGAAGGAGAAATCGAAGAGAAGGGAGGAGAGCAAAGGAGGGGTGGTAGTTTTAATAAATTCCAAATGAATTAATCATTTTAATGAAGTACATCCAGAGGAAGGAGAGAGGTAAAGACTAAATAGGGGGGAGTAGAGAGAAGGGAAACGAGATTCTAGCGGGAGGGGAAGACGAAGGAAAAGGGGGTACAGACTAAATGGAGGGGTAAAAAAGGGGTTTGTAGATACTAAATAGGGGGTGGGGGTGATTATTTCGAAGCCTACCTTTGTGCAGATCCTTTAAACGGGGAGAATAATGAGAGAACGAATCAGGGGGAAATGCGTATCGGTAGGAAGTTATAACTTACCTAGACATAGGAATCCATGGCTCACCTATCAGGAATACCTCGGTTCGAGCCCCCAATTCGAGTCAATCAAACTTAAATCTCAGTTCGTTCGTTCAGTTGTTAGGCCATCTCACACTTGTTATTCTAACAGCTCAATTTTCCAAACACGTGCTTTTTCGAGGACAATTCTTTTCATCACATACCTACTTGTGTTTCTAGATCCTACAGCCTTTGTGCAGATCCTTTAAACGGGGAGAATAATGAGAGAACGAATCAGGGGGAAATGTGTATCGGTAGGAAGGTATAACTTACCTAGACATAGGAATCCATGGCTCACCTATCAGGAATACCTCAGTTCGAGCCCCGAATTCGAGTCAATCAAACTTAAATCTCAGTTCGTTCGTTCAGTTGTTAGGCCATCTCACACTTCTTATTCTAACAGCTCAATTTTCCAAACACGTGCTTTTTCGAGGACAATTCTTTTCATCACATACCTACTTGTGTTTCTAGATCCTACAATGCGGAATTCAGATTTTTATCTTGTTTCAATTGTTTCATTGATAAAATACGTACATGCTGATTGCGGATCAAGCATCAATAGCATCATATTACAGGATACAACAGCTCTATTATGAAATCTGATACCACAGTCAATTTGATAGCTTGTTGATGGCAAATTTCCATCATGATTTATGGACTAATTGTGCTATTCGAATGTGGAATGAAAGCTATAGATAAAACCATTAACTATGTACATATATTGGTTAAAATGATATGATATCTACCTATCTAAATTCTTCTAACCAACTGATGAATTGAAACAAATACATTTTTACTGATATATGTTTGTGTATAATTGTATATATGTTACCTACCTATGTAGTAGGTACCTATTTACCTACCTCTAGGTATGAATGCATAAATAGATAATTATGTAGAACAATACGTAATTATAGTAATAATAGGCATCTGATAGATTGACATAGATAATCATTAATGTCTTCTCACAATCACAATTGGCATAATGCGAGATTTGACTGTGTTATCTCCCGATCTTTTATCTTCTTCATCTATCCGATATAATCCATCTTCTATCATGGTTGTCAGAATGTTTATAAAATGATCAGCACTCACTATTGATCAGTTTTAGTTGGCAATCCGTTGCTGAATAATATCAATCAGTGTCAGTCATTGCTGAAGGAACGTTTGTTTTTCGCGTTGTGCGCTGAAGAAACGATAGAAATATTAGAAATTGGTTTTCGCTTTTCGTGATCCTTTTGTGGCTGTATCTAGAGTTTTGTGGTGACGAATACCTACGTGTTAAATCAAAGTCGAAACATATCTATTCGTTGAACGAGATTACGTTGTTTCTAGAACACATCAAGGGGATAAACTATCAGCCTCTTGAATTTTATTCTTCCCAGCACGAAATCGGGTGCAGTCAATTGTAAGAAAAACAGCACCGCTATTCATTTGTATTCGCCTCATCAAAAATACAGTCGTTTGTCTTGTGAAAAAAACATTCAAGTCAGCAGAAAACTCGCAAAGTTGAAGCAGCATCGGTAACAACCAGGATAATATATCGCGATACATTAGCAAGTCGGGTGCAGTCAATTGTAAGAAAAACAGCACCGCTTTTCAATTGTATTCGCCTCATCAAAAATACAGTCGTTTGTCTCGTGAAAAAAACATTCAAGTCAGCAGAAAACTCGCAAAGTTGAAGCAGCATCGGTAACAACCAGGATAATATATCGCGATACATTAGCATATTGCCAGAATGAATCTACATCACGTTCATCTGATCGGCATCCTGCTGCCTCTACTTGGAAATTTTGCTGACGCATTCCCATGCAAGGCTGTGGTGTCTGGGTGTGGGGGTTGTGGAGGAGGCTGCGGGGGACATGGGGGCTGTGGATTTTGTGGCGGTCTGGGTTGTTCCCGCTGTGGGGGACGCCCGGGCTGTGGTTTGTGTGGTGGAGTAGGCTGTGGCTCGTGTCGTGGAGGTTGTCACTTCTGTGGAGGTGTCGGGTGCTCATTCTGCTCGCATGGCGGCTCAGGATGTTCATCATGTGGAGGATCACACTATGGTAAATCCTACCCGTATACATCCTCCACGACGTACACCCCTACTATCAAGACGTACACACCTGAGCCTATCAAGACTTATTCATCCGGATTAGACAGTGTCACTGTGAATGTTATCAACCCTCCGACCAGTTCCTGTGATACCAAAACTTACGTGGCACCCTGTGAAACAGCAAAAACTTACGTGGCACCCTGTGAAACAGCAAAAACTTACGTATCACCTCCTGTGAGTGTGACCCCTCCACTTGTACCTTACACAACCTCCACTTCTACCTATATTACACCTCCATCTTGCAGTCAATGTGGATCAGTCAGCTCTTGTGGTTGTTCGGGATAATATGGTATTATGGTCCTGTAACTCAAAAACTACCTTTTTGAAGATGGCCGTCTTACGCTATAACTCAAAAACTAGCTTTTTAAGATGGCCTTGTAACTCAAAAACTACCTTTTTAAGAATGACCTGTACCTCTAACTTTTTGAGTAGGTATCCATGAGTTGTACCTCTATGTACGTACGAAATGTTTTTCGTTTTGAGTAGGTACCCATAAGTTGTACCTACGAAATGTTTTTGGTTGTGTTTTGTTAAATTTTTATACTGGGGAACCAGGACGTTAGATTTTTGAAGTCGTAATTCTCATTTGTTACTGTCTCACAGAATTTAGGAGGTATTTACTTTCTGGGGAGGACTTTTGTTCCTGTTTCCCAACCCTTCCTACCTCTATTATTTCAGGGAGGTAAACACGTTCTAGGTTCTGTAGGATTTGTTCAGAGTCCTCCGTCAATTTGTCAAGACGTTATTAAGTTGTTCTGACATCTTCAAATCCAGCAGAAAAATCGGGTAGGGTAGATATTGGATAGAGTGCGAAAAATTAAACACTAAAAGCTTGCCACTTTTCTTGGAGCTAGGGCACCGCAGAATTGTTTTTATATGGACATACCTGTTTCTTTTTTCCGTTAATAAGGTGTGTCCACACATAGTCGATCGAAGACCGGTCGACTATGTGTGGACACACCTTTAGACAGGAGCCTGTTAGGTATGAACCTGAAGAGGGTAAACGCTAGAAGGAAAATCTAGAAAGTTCTGTCCAAAACAGATGTTCGGAAATCTAGAGACATTTCAGTCCCATAACGTTCAGGTTTGATTAATTATTTTCCTACATGATAGTTGCCCTGTGTTCTTTTTGCTCATTTGTTATTATTTTGTCCCTATTTTCTTATTTTTAAATTTTCAAGCATTAAGCAGATATTAAGGTACATTTATGTATACGTACCTATGCTACCTAATGTCCTATGCAGTTGGTTAAATAAAACAGGTACCTAGATTTTATCATTCTAATTCTCTTAGTCTAATGTTTTCTTTCTATTTGAATGAGCTTTGAACATATTTCTGCTCTTTGTTTCGCAAACAAAACTAATCCTTATTCCATACACATAGGCAAGTTTTGTAGGATTATCTCAAACAAAACCCAAGTACCTATCTGTATAGCTACTAACCAGAGGATCTGCATTCTGCATGTAATATTCAGCAGTAGAATTCTTACTGCAGCACATTAAGTTCTGTAGGTATAACATCTTGCACCAAGATTCCCTTACGTAGATTGTGTATTGGTATAAGAGTAGGGCCATCGGCTATAATAAACGCCCTATGTCACTGCGACTTGCTTATATCTTTTGTGACTTTCCCTTTAGTTATCCAGAAGAGCCCTAGACTTCTTACGAAGGCCAGGGTTTTTTTTAGGACTGATTCCTTTGACTTCTTTAGATGTTTCATCAACAGGAACCCTGTATAACATTAGAAGAACGATCTGTTGAACACTGTCGAAATTATTGTGTAAGATTGTGTGAATGTTTCTTTTCAATCAGCACACACTGTGCAGTTCATTCAGCATATGATATTAGAGCTTAACATACTCGCATGGTATTAGAGCAGCATCACTATGTAGACACTCGTGCTGATTCAAAATAATAATGGGGACAGAATGCTGCGTTCCCCTTTAAAAAAAAGAAAAAGTGCTGATCTCATGCTAATTTGTTTCCTCTCTTTCAATTGTCAGATGTAGCTTTTCCTTCTACTCTTTCTACTCAACTTTTATTGTCTGTTGGGAATACAGATATGCCAATTAACTAAAGGCCAGTTCCCACTTGTCGTGAGTTTCCCCCGATTTTTTTCCGAATGCCCTGTAGGCAATTTAAATGTAGGTAATTCAAATGAGAGTGTTCCCACTACACGCGACACGATTTTTTTTCCGACCGACCCGACAAGTCTGTAGGCAATTTAAATGAGAGTGTTTCAAATGAGAGTGTTTCCACCCTGTAGGCAATTTAAATGTAGGTAATTCAAATGAGAGTGTTCCCACTACACGCGACACGATTTTTTTTCCGACCGACCCGACAAGTGGGAACGAACCTTAAAACTTTTATCCTGCTGAGACAGGACTGAAAAGTCCCTTTACCCCTGCAGTCTAACCAAAAGGTCTGTTTTACCATGTGTAGTTGTTTGCGATAAAGTTTTGAGCAATACCAGAACGTCTTGGGCATATCCCCCCTTCTCTGTTTTTTTATTCTTTTTTTTTACTATTTAAAACGAGCTGAAAGTTTCTCGGAGCTTTTAGCGCCGAGAAATGTCAGGGCGGATTACTCCTATCTGCACAAGAGCATCTTTCTCCCCCTCTCTTCTTGAATCACCTTCCCCTCTCTCCCTGATAATACCTCCGCTAAAAGACTTTAACCTCCCCTCCCTTCCTCCCGCCCTGATCAAATCCCCCCTCTCTCTCTCTCTGCCATTAAACCCTTGTGGTTGTTCGGGATAATATGGTCCTGTAACTCAAAAACTACCTTTTTGAAGATGGCCCTCTTACGCTGTAACTCAAAAACTAGCTTTTTAAGATGGCCTTGTAACTCAAAAACTACCTTTTTAAGATGAACCTGTACCTCTAACTTTTTGTACCTCTAACTTTTTGAGTAGGTATTAGGTACCCATAAGTTGTACCTACGAAATGTTTTTGGTTGTGTTTTGTTAAATTTTTATACTGGGGAACCAGGACGTTAGATTTTTGAAGTCGTAATTCTCATTTGTTACTGTCTCACAGAATTTAGGAGGTATTTACCTTCTGGAGAGAACTTTAGTTCCTGTTTCCCAACCCTTCCTACTTCTATTATTTCAGGGAGGTAAACACGTTCTAGGTTCTGTAGGATTTGTTCAGAGTCCTTCGTCAATTTGTCAAGAGCGACGTTATTAGGTTGTTCTGACATCTTCAAATCCAGCAGAAAAATCGGGTTGGGTAGATATTGGATAGAGTGCGAAAAATTAAACACTAAAAGGTTGACACTTTTCTTGGAGCTAGGGCACCGCAAAATTGTCTTTATATGGACATACCTATTTCTTTTTTCCCTTAATAAATTATATTTTTAAGGTGTGTCCATACATAGTCGATCGACGGCCGGTCGACTCACCTTTAGACAGGAGCCTGTTAGGTATGAACCTGAAGAGGGTAAACGCTAGAAGGAAAATCTAGAAAGTTCTGTCCAAAACAGATGTTCGGAAATCTAGAGACATTTCAGTCCCATAACGTTCAGGTTTGATTAATTATTTTCCTACATGATAGTTGCCCTGTGTTCTTTTTGCTCATTTGTTATTATTTTGTCCCTATTTTCTTATTTTTAAATTTTCAAGCATTAAGCAGATATTAAGGTACATTTATGTATACGTACCTATGCTACCTAATGTCCTATGCAGTTGGTTAAATAAAACAGGTACCTAGATTTTAACATTCTAATTCTCTTAGTCTAATGACTCATTTGTTATTATTTCGTCCCTATTTTCTTACTAGCCTTCGTCAAGATAGAATTATAATTTTGGGGAAAGAAATTCGAATTTGATTTTATTTATTTTTAATTTTTCAAGCATTAAGTATTAAGGTACATTTATGTATACGTAGTTACGTACCTATGCTACCTAATGTCCTATGCAGTTGGTTAAATAAAACAGGTACCTAGATTTTAACATTCTAATTCTCTTAGTCTAATGTTTTCTTTCTATTTGAATGAGCTTTGAACATATTTCTGCTCTTTGTTTCGCAAACAAAACTAATCCTTATTCCATACACATAGGCAAGTTTTGTAGGATTATCTCAAACAAAACCCAAGTGCCTATCTGTATACTAACCAGAGGATCTGCATTCTGCATGTAATATTCAGCAGTAGAATTCTTGCTGCAGCACATTAAGTTCTGTAGGTTGTAGGTATAACATCTTGCACCAAGATTCCCTTACGTAGATTGTGTATTGGTATAAGAGTAGGGCCATCGGCTATAATAAACGCTCTATGTCTATGTCACTGCGACTTGCTTATATCTTTTGTGACTTTCCCTTTAGTTATCCAGAAGAGCCCTAGACTTCTTACAAAGGCCAGGGTTTTTTTTAGGACTGATTCCTTTGACTTCTTTAGATGTTATGATTTCATCAACAGGAACCCTGTATAACATTAGAAGAACGAGTTGTTGAACACTGTCGAAATTATTGTGTAAGCTTGTGTGAATGTTTCTTTTCAATCAGCACAAACTGTGCAGTTCATTCAGCATATGATATTAGAGCATAACATACTCGCATGGTATTAGAGCAGCATCACTATGTAGACACTCGTGCTGATTCAAAATAATAATGGGGACAGAATGCTGCGTTCCTTTCTTTAGATGTTATGATGTCATCAACAGAACCCTGTACATAACATTAGAAGAACGATCTGTTGAACACTGTCGAAATTATTGTGTAAGCTAGTGTGAGTGTTTCTTTTCAATCAGCACACACTGTGCAGTTCATTCAGCATATGATATTAGAGCGTAACATACTCGCATGGTATTAGAGCAGCATCGCTATGTAGACACTCGTGCTGATTCAAAATAATAATGGGGACAGAATGCTGCGTTCCCACGGGACTTGTTCACACCAGGAATGTTTGTGTTATTGTTATTGAACATTTTCAAATATGTATTACCTGTACATGTAGGTATTTTTGCTGCATATGCACCCCCATATTTTAAAATACAGACGTTTTATTTTGTATGGGTTTGTAGGTACTTTGTATTCATTACTTATGCAAGATTTTATCCTAAACGGATACTTTCTCGGAGCGGCCAGCTTTCTCCTATCCTGACTTCCTTCTCTCTTCGTTTTCGGAACGATAAAACCTTGGCAGTCCCCTCTTTTTTTTTTTTTTTTTTTTTTTTAATTCATAATTGCATATTACCTAATTAATTAAAATTTATTAATTAAAGAAGTAAAAATGACAACGTGGTAACAAACTTTTTTTTATATCTAATTCAATCTAGCCACTTTGCCACCTACCCTAGTAGGTTACTTTCCTAATACCTACTGAAATACTGGTGCTACAAATGTTCTTGCCTATAGACATTGATTTCCTAAAGTAATAATGTGTCAGAGAGGATTCTGTACCAAAGCAGTTCTAAATCAATTTTAATGGTTTTTCTCTACGTGTATTTGTATCTTTGTATGTAGGTACGTGGTTTACATCGAATTGATTCAATAATACGAGTAATTTCTAGAAATGTAATCACATTTCTGACATCTAGGTACTATGTAAGTATCTAGGTATGTACTTATTTTGAATCAAAACAATGAGGGTCTATTTCCGAGGCTCTAATTCGACTCTTAGTCCAAATGCGAGCTCCCTTTTCGGACTCTGGGAACGAAAGGCCTTCCCTCTCCTCTCCCCAACTAAAGTTTAGAGGAAGGGAAACTTTTTTACCTCGAAAACTTTTCCGCGAGTAGTAATCACATATGATGAAGATGATTACCGATTCCCTTCACAATACAGGGTGGCCTGCAACAGAGGGACAATTCTAAAAATGTGATCTTTTCGAGCTTTTGTTGAAAAAAAAATGGGACAGTTTGGATTTCCACCCTTTACTCTAACAGGCTTTTTTGAATATTTTCTAAACTTTTTTGGGACCAACTGAAAGCTCATGGTGTTATCTTCAAGTTCAAGATACCTACTGTATTAGGTTTTCTAGTTGGCTCTATTTTCAATGAAAATATTGTTGATATTGAAAAAGTTCCCAAGTCAATTCATCCGTGAGTTACCTTAGTCAGAAATGAGAGAGAAGTTCCTTCAAAATCACAAGCCTTTTTTTGAATATCTACATTATATCGCGTAGTTTCCCTGTTGGAGGAACACCCTGTATAATATAGAGACTTGGCATATATTTTCCTATAGAACTCTGTACTATACCTACTGTATTAGGTTTTCTAGTTGGCTCTATTTTCAATGAAAATATTGTTGATATTGAAAAAGTTCCCAAGTCAATTCATCCAGAATTTTTCGCACGTGAGTTACCTTAGTCAGAAATGAGAGAGAAGTTCCTTCAAAATCACAAGCCTTTTTGGAATACCTACATTATATCGCGTAGTTTCCCTGTTGGAGGAACACCCTGTATAATATAGAGACTTGGCATATATTTTCCTATAGAACTCTGTACTTGCACGTGAGTTACCTTAGTCAGAAATGAAAGAGAAGTTCCTTCAAAATCACAAGCCTTTTTTTGAATACCTACATTATATCGTGTAGTTTCCCTGTTGGAGGAACACCCTGTATAATATAGAGACTTGGCATATATTTTCCTATAGAACTCTGTACTTATTATGATTGGTAAATTTTCTTTCAACTCTTTCTCCGAGTTTCTTGTATTTCTTTTTCATCATATACCCTTCTATGTTTTTGACTTTCTTCTTTTAGTTCATTAGTTTCAATTTGATGTGAGATTCTTTTGATATGTTGATGAGCTGTAGTCACACTAGGTATTTTATGTGATGTGCCTATAGGTATCTACATCTTTTGAAGCTATCTTTTACAGAGGTTTTTTTTTTTTTTAATTTACATATCTATGTACCTACTTACCTAGGTATCTTTGATGATTTTTACGGAACAAACGTAGCACTTTCTTAGATTGAGGTATGTGCTTTGTCTGTTCGTTTTTTTGTTCAACGATAATTCTCCTTGAATCCGATTTTGATGAAATTTGGTTCACATATCCAACATGCAAAGGAAATTTGGTCTATCTTTTGAGCTGTACATTAGGGTACTATTCCATAGCTAAAAATCTAAAATCATGTACACAAGGATAATAATGAGACTATAACCGACATGGGAATCCAATGAAATAAAACAACCACCTCAAGACACACTCTTGGCCAAAGGCCCGAAACAGAGGAAAACTTGGCCTGAAATTCGTCTTCTAATTAACAGCCTGATGAGCTGTAGTCACACTTTTTTATGTGATGTGCCTATAGGTATATCTTTTGAAGCTATCTTTTACAGAGGTTTTTTTTTTTTTAATTTACATATGTACCTACTTACCTAGGTATTTTTGATGATTTTTAGCGCTTTCTTAGATTGAGGTATGTACTTTGTTCGTTTCTTTGTTCCACGATAATTCTACTTGAATCCGATTTTGATTAAATTTGGTTCACATATAAAACATGCAAAGGAAATTTGGTCTATCTTTTGAGGTATACATGGGGGTACTAAGTATTCCATTTACAAACAATTTACAATTTTTTTTACAAACAATTTACAAATTATTCCATAGCTAAAAATCTAAAATCATGTACACAAGGATAATAATGAGACTATAACCGACATGGGAATCCAATGGAATAAAACAACCACCTCAAGACACACTCTTGGCCAAAGGCCCGAAACAGAGGAAAACTTGGCCTGAAATTCGTCTTCTAATTAACAGCTTAATGAGACTATAACCGACATGGGAATCCAATGAAATAAAACAACCACCTCAAGACACACTCTTGGCCAAAGGGCCGAAACAGAGGAAAACTTGGCCTGAAATTCGTCTTCTAATTAACAGCGTGTTTAAATAATTGATCAAAAAGAACATTTCGCTTATGCTTATGAAGTACCTATGTAAATATGATGCTACGTTCTAGTTCTAAGTTGTATCACTTCCAAGTTTTTCTTTGACCAATCACCTCATAATTTCAGCTACTCTTCTTTCTTTTAGCTAAATCCCCTTTAGGGGTGAGCTATTATTTCTATCGAAAGTCACAACTTTGGATCGGGGTTCGCTTATGCAAACATGCTTAGTAGAAAGAACCTTTTCCTGATGGAAACGTCAGTTTTGTTTTTAAAATATGCCTACTCGTATATGTAGGTATTTAGGGGGAAAAGAAAATTTCAGCCCGCAAGATTTTTCGAACCTCAACCGAAGCGATGCGATGCGATGGCCTAAAAAAATTAACCGGTTAAAATCATGTGGTTTGTATTGATTTGTCGGAC
This sequence comes from Diaphorina citri, assembly GCF_000475195.1. Classification (NCBI taxonomy): domain Eukaryota; kingdom Metazoa; phylum Arthropoda; class Insecta; order Hemiptera; family Psyllidae; genus Diaphorina; species Diaphorina citri. The sequence continues at coordinate 64,984 of NW_007377867.1, forward strand.
AGTTCAAAAAAACCTTTTTGAATTCAATTTGTCTCTTGAACCCAAAATTACCAACTTTTTCTATCCCGTCCCTCTACCTCCTAACCTCCTTTTATGAACCTCAACCGAAGCGATGCGATGGCCTAAAAAAAATAACCGGTTAAAATCATGTGGTTTGTATTTGTATTGATTTGTCGGACAGTTAAAAAACCTTTTTGAATTCAATTTGTCTCTTGAACCCAAAATTACCAACTTTTTCTATCCCGTCCCTCTACCTCCTAACCTCCTTTTATTAGCCGATCCAATTTCTCTGAATCCATTCAATATCACCTGCTCAAATGGATGAAGTATAGGTATACGCTCAATTATTCCACGCGACCTCAAGTCAGACCGACGGAATCTTTTTTTAATTGATAGAAATTCAACCACGTCAAAGAAATGCTACCCTTTTCTACCTCCTTTCTTTCCTTGAGAAGGAAGGGGGTGAGCAAATAAGTAAACATAATTAATTTTCTCCTACTCAAGTCTTTCTCAATAATTAAAGACGTTTTAATTGAATGTTATAGTCCCTTTGAAAGGAGGTTGTGGCGAGGTATACCTATGTGTTGTAGGCATGTCTAACTCTATCTATAGGCATTTCAAAGATAGATATTTCACCTTTACTTACTTTATTTCTTGTTTTATTATTTTTACTTTTTATATTATTATTTTGTAAGAAAATTTGTGTAGGTACCTACCTATCATTCTATTTTTCAATGAGAGATTCTGGCACATCCACCAATTTCTTGAGTGCGAAATCGGGTACATCCACCAATATTATTTCTTTATTGGAAAACCTGGCACATCCACTGTTTTTTCTTGCTCCAGTAAAATAATAAAATCAAGTAGGTATTATGGGTAGGTAATTTTTAATTTATATTGATCCTCATTTATTAAACACGGAATATTTTTCCCTTCATTATTTTTCCTTTAATTTCTAAATTCCGATGAGATATGAAATTTCTGTGTTGGTACCTACTTTTAAATGTATTTATTCAATCTTTTGTACGCCAAAGTTTACATGTTGAATATTGCACCCAATCTACATTTTACATCACTAGAGGAAAGAAACAAATCCCACAAACGAGGGTCTTAAAATCTGCTGCTATCTAAAGTCTGGACAAATTCCGTAAAAAAATCGAGTGGTTAATGCTGACCACAATATTAATAGCCTTGTGTGGTCAAAGCTTTTCCTGAGATCCTTTTTGGGTCACTAGGAATCTATTCACTATGAAAACTCATTGTGATATTTATTTGGTGTTACGTTGACTGAAAATAAAGTAAACAGAACACGGTACTTGTAATTGAAGCAGAGAGCTTGTAAGAAAATCTGAAGCAATACAAGAATCAAGAGAGAAAAGAGGATTGAAGAGTGTCGAATTTTAAAGTCAAGCTTTCCGACTTTGAAGTGGCCTTTGCAGGTCTGTGTTGAAATGTTGTGGTGACTTTCGGAACATACCTCAAAAACTGTGAGCTGCGACTTGTTTTTTGGACATTTTACCGCTTATTTTCTGCAACAAAGAATGAAAAATTCAGTGAAACATTAACCACCGAGAGTGTGTTTTTTTTTCTCTCTGTCTTAAAATGATTTTTTGTTGAACATTTTTATTTATAATGTTTATTTTCAAGTATGTACCATTGTACCTCCTATTGGAATACCTACTGTAGACTGCTTTGACTGTCTAAGATGTGAAACGGTGACTTTCGGAACATACCTCAAAAACTGTGAGCTGCGACTTATTTTTTGGACATTTTACCGCTTATTTTCTACAACAAAGAATGAAAAATTCAGTGAAACATTAACCACCGAAAGTGTGTTTTTTTTTTTTTTTCTCTCTGTCTTAAAATGATTTTTTGTTGAACATTTTTATTTATAATGATTATTTTCAAGTATGTACCATTGTACCTCCTATTGAAATACCTACTGTAGACTGCTTTGACTGTCTAAAATGTGAAATGATCTGATTGATAGGTAAGTAGGTATCCCCTTAATTAAGATAGTATTAACAGAAAATAATGCAGGTGATTATTTTCCTATCAAGCTACGAAAACGTAAACCGCAACCTATTATTTTGCGAATTGAGGGGGTGAAATACAAAATAGGGACTGAAATCGGAAAAATGTTAGAGAACAGTATGGCAACTGTTACCAAAAACGAGAAAAAAATAAAAAGAATTTAAGTAGGTAGATTTCTCCTCGTTTGTGGAAGAACTTATACTTGGCCTAACACTAGGGGGGTGAACAGCCTTTAAAAATACATTAGAAGTTTTTTAGGGGAGAAGAAAAAGGAAGCGAGTGGGCGAAAAACAAAATAGGGACTGAAATCAGACAAATGTTAGCGAACAGTATGGCAACTGTTACCAAAAACGAGAAAAAATAAAAAGAATTTAAGTAGATTTCTCCTCGTTTGTGGAAGAATTTATACTTGGCCTAACACTAGGGGGGTGAACAGCCTTTAAAAATACATTAGAAGTTTTTTAGGGGAGAAGAAAAAGGAAGCGAGTGGGACATAATTGTTTTTTAATGACTTATTTTATTCTAAGTAGATTATAAACTTTGTATCTATGCGATATATTAGGACGGAAAGTTTGGATACAGAATATACGAACAATATACTGGGTGGGTGGGTAAATATTTGTTTCAGTAATATATACCTACTTTCTACCGACCTATCTAGATAGGTATGGGACTATATAGGCATTTACTTGGTGCCTCCTGAGCCTACAGCCTAGTAGTAGAAGCAAACAAATTTGCTAATTTTCTCGCAAAATTCAACATGGGTTTTATTGTTTCAGGGGAATTCTGAGTGCCATTTGTACAGAATATACGAACAATATACTGGGTGGGTGGGTAAATATTTGTTTCAGTAATACATACCTACATTCTACCCACCTATCTAGATAGATATGGGACTATATAGGCATTTACTTGGTGCCTCCTGAGCCTACAGTCTATTAAATATGATAATACCTAGTAGTAGAAGCAAACAAATTTGCTAATTTTCTCGCAAAATTCAACATGGGTTTTATTGTTTCAGGGGAATTCTGATAATATGGGACTATATAGGCATTTACTTGGTGCCTCCTGAGCCTACAGTCTATTAAATGTGATAATACCTAGTAGTAGAAGCAAACAAATTTGCTAATTTTCTCGCAAAATTCAACATGGGTTTTATTGTTTCAGGGGAATTCTGATGTGGACACTACATACATATGTATATGAAAGACAGCGAGTGCCATTTATATGAGTCCATTTTAGGGAAATTGTTATTTATATTTGGCACTATTTAGGTATGTCTGAAAAGTATGCTATGTCGTTGATCATGCAGGTTGCATACCTAATATGCATTACACATTTTATGTGAATCCACAAATATGCAACGTAATGGACAGCCCACATTATGTGTACTATGAGATGAAATTTAATTATGCCGGGCCTTTATCCTAGCATACCTGGTTAGGTTTATGCCTAAGATAAAATACCTTTGTCATCCCTGCCCAATCCAAATATTTTGCACCCTATTTAGCGACACCCCGTATCTATATTATATTTACATTGTATTGTGTTTGTGTTGCACGGATATGTGCTCCGTTCACATTAGATTAATGCTTTTTAATTATTACTCGTATATAGGGTGGTCCAACTGTACGTACTTTGAGAAGATTTATCTCATTCAGACACTGCAGGCTGGATAGAAGCCACTTTTGGTCTATCCTGTAGGAGCTTAGTTATTATTACCTAAAGTTATTCATGATATTTAGGTTTTCGGACACTTTTACCCGAAAAGAAACCCCTATTTAACAATGCTACAAATAATGTTCTTGCCTAAAGACATTGATTTCCTAAAGTAATAATGTGTCAGAGAGGATTCTGTATCAAAGCAGTTCTTCTAAATCAATTTTAATGGTTTTTCTCTACGTGTATTTGTATCTTTGTGTGTAGGTATGTGGTTTACATCGAATTGATTCAATAATACGAGTAACTTCTAGAAATGTAATCACATTTCTAACATCTAGGTACTATGTAAGTATCTAGGTATGTACTTATTTTGAATCAAAACAATTCTATTGCCGAGGCTCTAATTCGACTCTTAGTCCAAATGCGAGCTCCCTTTTCGGACTCTGGGAACGAAAGGCCTTCCCTCTCCTCTCCCCAACTTTCAAAGTTCAGAAAACTTGGGGAAAATTCTATAATAATGTTCACAAAAATGAACTTAATAATGATCGAGGGACTTAATAATGATCGAGGGACTTAATAATGTCAAAAGCTTTTTCAAAAGTCCACATCAGCTTCACATACTGTGTAGCCCAACAGAATTTGATAAATTTTGTTAGATATTTAGGTATACGTATATGTATAGGTAGGTATTACTTATGGCCGATGTTACCACTGAGAGTTAACACTGTATCAAGGGTTTTCTTTGACGTCGCCCATTTGATTTGCAAAGGCTAGTATTTCTTAAACTCTAGATTAACTGATGAAAACTCTCTGTTCTTAAGATCGGACATAAATCATCACCCTTATTTTGTCCCACCCTGTAAATTTTTTAACCCTCACTCCCCCCCGCCTCTTCCACCTTTCTGACTTTTAATCGCTTAAATATAATATTTTTACTCTTTTAGCTTTTTCCATAATGAACTTTCAAGTTGAACAAGTTGTCCAACTTGTGGCTACACGTCGGACTGATGCCAGGTTCATAATAAATAAATAAAGGTGTACTTAACAGTGTGTTTTACGTTTGGGTTGACATTATAAAGGGTCACTTTATGAGTTGATTTTTGAAAAGTTAAATATCAAATAACTCTGTTGAAATTTCAATTTTTACCTGACACAAAGGTTACTTTAAGGAGCACGTTGTTCTTGTTCTTGTTTTTTTTTTTTTTTTTTTTTTTTTTTTTTTTTTTTAAAAAAAAAAAAACGGGAGGGGGGGTTCCGGGGAAACGCGGGGCCCCATTTGAGATTCTTTTGATATGCTGATGAGCTGTAGTCACACTTTTTTATGTGATGTGCCTATAGGTATATCTTTTGAAGCTATCTTTTACAGAGGTTTTTTTTTTTTTAATTTACATATGTACCTACTTACCTAGGTATTTTTGATGATTTTTAGCGCTTTCTTAGATTGAGGTATGTACTTTGTTCGTTTCTTTGTTCCACGATAATTCTACTTGAATCCGATTTTGATTAAATTTGGTTCACATATAAAACATGCAAAGGAAATTTGGTCTATCTTTTGAGGTATACATGGGGGTACTAAGTATTCCATTTACAAACAATTTACAATTTTTTTTACAAACAATTTACAAATTATTCCATAGCTAAAAATCTAAAATCATGTACACAAGGATAATAATGAGACTATAACCGACATGGGAATCCAATGGAATAAAACAACCACCTCAAGACACACTCTTGGCCAAAGGCCCGAAACAGAGGAAAACTTGGCCTGAAATTCGTCTTCTAATTAACAGCGTGTTTAAATAATTGATCAAAAAGAACATTTCGCTTATGCAAACATGCTTAGTAGAAAGAACCTTTTCCTGATGGAAACGTCAGTTTTGTTTTTAAAATATGCCTACTCGTATAGGTATTTAGGGGGAAAATGAAATTTCAGCCCGCAAGATTTTTCGAACCTCAACCGAAGCGATGCGATGGCCTAAAAAAATTAACCGGTTAAAATCATGTGGTTTGTATTGATTTGTCGGACAGTTCAAAAAACCTTTTTGAATTCAATTTGTCTCTTGAACCCAAAAATTACCAACTTTTTCTATCCCGTCCATACCTCCTTTTATTAGCCGATCCAATTTCTCTGAATCCATTCAATACCACCTGTTCAAACGGATGAAGTATAATAGGTATACGCTCAATTATTCCACGCGACCTCAAGTCAGACCGACGGAATCTTTTTTTAATTGATAGAAATTCAACCACGTCAAAGAAATGCTACCCTTTTCTACCTCCTTTCTTTCCTTGAGAAGGAAGGGGGTGAGCAAATAAGTAAACATAATTAATTTTCTCCTACTCAAGTCTTTCTCAATAATTAAAGACATTTTAATTGAATGTTATAGTCCCTTTGAAAGGAGGTTGTGGCGAGATATACCTATGGGTTGTAGGCATGTCTAACTATATCTATAGGCATTTCAAAGATAAATATTTCACCTTTACTTACTTTATTTCTTGTTTAATTCTTTTTATTTATTTTATTATTATTATTTTGTAAGAAAATTTGTGTAGGTACCTACCTATCATTCTATTTTTTTCAATGAGAGATTCTGGCACATGACATCCACCAATTTTTTAAGTGCGAAATCGGGTACATCCACCAATATTATTTCTTTATTGGAAAACCTTACACATCCACTGTTTTTTCTTGCTCCAGTAAAATAATAATAAAATCAAGTAGGTATTATAGGTAGGTAATTTTTAATTTATTTTAATTTTAATTGATCCTCATTTAATAAACACGGAAAATTCTCTTCATTATTTTTCCTTTCATTTTTAGATTCCGATGAGATATGAAATTTCTGTGTTGGTACCTACTTTTAAATGTATCTTTAGTACGCTAAAGTTTACATGTTGAATATTGCACCCAATCTACATTTTACATCACCAGAGGAAAGAAACAAATCCCACAAACGAGGGTCTTAAAATCTGCTGCTGTCTAATGTAATGCTGCTATCTAAAATCTGGACTAATTCCGTAAAAAAATCGAGTGGTTAATGCTGACCACAATATTAATAGCCTTGTGTGGTCAAAGCTTTTCCTGAGATCCTGGGGGGGTAGTCAGGTCTGATTTTAAGAGGTGCTCTGGGGTTGAACCAAGTGCAGTCGGTGATTTCTTGAGAAGTAATATTTCGCGTTCATCTAATGATGAGCCGACATAAAAGGAGCAATTTTATTTATCTCTCAGAAAGGATACTTTACCTCGTAAATTATTAGTCGGTCCATCTAATTAGAACCTATAGACTGAATTGAAACAGGTGTATAATGTTTGATTTTTCCAGCTATCATCAACCGTAGAAAAGTAGTGTAACTCGGTGGTTAACTCGGTGGATCTTGAGGTTGGTGGTTCGAGTTCAAGACAAGTCATAAAATTTGCCCAAAAGGAATTTAGCTAAAAGAAACTAAACCCAATCAATGTTTTCAACCCCACCGGAGACAACTCATATGAATCGTCCCTGCTTTGAATCGAAAAATGCTCGGGAACTCAAAGTTTCAAAGGCCTCTGAATATAACCCGTGAGGAAAACCTACGCAGGACTTTGTTTTTGTTGTTTTCCAATCATGCAAGTTGCATACCTAATATGCATTACACATTTTATGTGAACCCACAGATATGCAACGTAATGGACAGCCCACATTATGTGTACTATGAGATGAAATTTAATTATGCCGGGCCTTTATCCTAGCATACCTGGTTAGGGCAACCCAAACTTTGGACATTAATTTTATTGATTGTTTCTCTCTGGTTAGTAAGTTTAGTTCAAGATGGAAACTTCGAGGTCAATTTAAAAATTCCTTGTTACTTTTTATCTCCAATCCAAATATTTTGCACCTTATTTAGCGACACCCCGTATCTATATTATATTTACATTGTATTGTGTTGCACGGATATGTGCTCCGTGCCATTTATATGAGTCCATTTTAGGGAAATTGTTATTTATATTTGGCACTATTTAGGTATGTCTGAAAAGTATGCTATGTCGTTTTAGCAAACCTAATCCTTGGACATTAATTTTATTGATTGTGTTCTCTCTGGTTAGTAAGTTTAGTTCAAGATGGAAACTTCGAGGTCAATTTAAAAATTCCTTGTTACTTTTTATGTCCAATCCAAATATTTTGCACCTTATTTAGCGACACCCCGTATCTATATTATATTTACATTGTATTGTGTTGCACGGATATGTGTTCCGTTCACATTAGATTAATGCTTTTTAATTATTACTCGTATATAGGGTGGTCCAACTGTACGTACTCGGTTTAGGGCAGAGAGGAAAGAGAGTTTAAGGGAGAGATAGAGAGAGCTTAAGGGAGAGAGGGAAAAACAGTAAGGGAGAGAGAGGAATACAGCGTTTTAGGGCAGAGAGGAGAGAGAGTTTAAGGGAGAGATAGAGAGAGCTTAAGGGAGAGAGGGAAAGACAGTAAGGGAGAGAGAGAGGAATACAGCGTTTTAGGGCAGAGAGGAGAGAGAGTTTAAGGGAGAGATAGAGAGAGCTTAAGGGAGAGAGGGAAAGACAGTAAGGGAGAGAGAGAGAGAGGAATACAGCGTTTTAGGGCAGAGAGGAAAGAGAGTTTAAGGGAGAGAGGGAAAGACAGTTTAAGGGAGAGAGGGAAAGACAGTAAGGGGGAGAGAAGGAGACAGAGGGAAGAGAGGAGAGAAAGAGAGATAGGATTTGAGGGAGAAAGGATAAAAAAAAGGAGAAAGTAGAAAGAGGATAAGGGGAGGGGGACAAAAAGGGAGGGAGTAGACAGAGGTTAAGGGGAGGGAGACAAAAAGGGAGGAAGTAGAATGAGGTTAAGGGGGG
>NW_007377867.1:74736-76546 GCF_000475195.1 Diaphorina citri
TTATCTGGTATCTGTATCTCCATTTTACCTTTTCTTTTACCTAACTTATCTGGTATCTGTATCTCCATTTTACCTTTTCTTTTACCTAACTTATCTGGTATCTGTATCTCCATTTTACCTTTTCTTTTACCTAACTTATCTGGTATCTGTATCTCCATTTTACCTTTTCTTTTACCTAACTTATCTGGTATCTGTATCTCCATTTTACCTTTTCTTTTACCTAACTTATCTGGTATCTGTATCTCCATTTTACCTTTTCCTTTACCCCCCTTAAGAGGCATAGGTACCTACCTATATACAAAACAGGACAACAGAGAATCGCAGGAAGTCATATACCGGTAGAATCTAAGAGAAGAATAGAACAGGAAAGAATGCGATAAGAGAAGAGAAAGGAAAGGAAGAAATGGAGATAGGAGGGAAGAAAGATGGAATGAAGGAGGAGGGAGAATAGGAAATACAAAACCCTGCAATTTGCAAACAATAAAATGAAAAACCAAGAAGAAATATCCCTTCCCTTCTTCCCTCAATCAGGGAGTAAGAGATATGCCTCTTTGTCTCTCTCTCTTTCTCTTTCTCTCTCTCTCCGCTCACCCCAAATTGTTAGAATGTCATTAAAGTTTTTAACTTGGGACGAAAAAAAAAGAAAGAAAATGTAAAAAAATGAGATCATTATGATGGGAAATGATCAAAGGTTTTGTATTTGTAGCTATAGGTATGCTCGTCCGGAATGCTTTCAATACATTCCTGAGACCTGTGACCTGTTCCACGAATGAATCTGCACTCCTCCATTTTTCTTTTCCTCCTCTTCCTCGTCCTCCTTCCACGAATGAATCTGCACTCCTCCATTTTTCTTTTCCTCCTCTTCCTCGTCCTCCTTCTCCTCACCTCTACCTTCTTCGTGTTCTGACGTTGATTTTCCCATCCTTCCTAATTCTGTGAAACATCGAGTTTGTTTCTTCTGTACACATTAGTGTTTCCCTACAGTTATTATTTCCCATCCTTCCTAATTCTGTGAAACATCGAGTTTGTTTCTTCCGTACACATTAGTGTTTCCCTACAGTTATTTTCAACGCGAGCATACCCGAGAATGAAAGTAAAGCGCCCCAACGCCTTTTCCGTGATGATTTGAGCACAGTTATTTTCAACGCGAGCATACCCGAGAATGAAAGTAAAGCGCCCCAACGCCTTTTCCGTGATGATTTGAGGTGCTACGATGGAGTATAGTTATTTTCAACGCGAGCATACCCGAGAATGAAAGTAAAGCGCCCCAACGCCTTTTCCGTGATGATTTGAGGTGCTACGATGGAGTAATGTGATTAGTTCAATAAGAACTATTCACGGAGTTGTGGAAGAGAGAGAGAGAGAGAGGAATAGGGATAAGGGGGAAGTTTCCTCTCTAAGCCCTCTATCTTCATCATCTTTCTTTCTCTTGTTGCTTCTCTCTTTCTCTCTTACAATATGAAACCTCTACCTTCTTTTCCCATCCTTCCTAATTCTGTGAAACATCGAGTTTGTTTCTTCTGTACAAATTAGTGTTTCCCTACAGTTATTTTCAACGCGAGCATACCCGAGAATGAAAGTAAAGCGCCCCAACGCCTTTTCCGTGATGATTTGAGGTGCTACGATGGAGTAATGTGATTAGTTCAATAAGAACTATTCACGGAGTTGTGGAAGAGAGAGAGAGAGAAAGAGAGAGGGAGAGAGAAAGGAATAGAGATAAGGGGGAAGTTTCCTCTCTAAGCCCTCTATCTTCATCATCTTTCTTTCTCTTGTTGCTTCTCTCTTTCTCTCTTACAATATGAAATTTCTC
>NW_007377867.1:77304-160317 GCF_000475195.1 Diaphorina citri
CCCTCTACTATCCTGAATGCCATATCTATTAGATTAGTGTACATACACAGTGGGTTTGGAATTTTCATACACTATAGAGGGGGGTAGTCAGGTCTGATTTTAAGAGGTGCTCTGGGGTTGAACCAAGTGCAGTCGGTGATTTCTTGAGAAGTAATATTTCGCGTTCATCTAATGATAAGCCGACATAAAAGGAGCAATTTTATTTATCCCTCAGAAAGGATACTTTACCTCGTAAATTATAAGTTGGTCCATCTAATTAGGACTATAGACTGAATTGAAACAGGTGTATAATGTTTGATTTCTCTAGCTACAATCAACCGTAGAAAAGTAGTGTAACTCGGTGGTTAACTCGGTGAATCTTGAGGTTGGTGGTTCGAGTTCAAGACAAGTCATAAAATTTGCCAAAAAGGAATTTAGCTAAAAGAAACTAAACCCAATCAATGTTTTCAACCCCACCGGAGACAACTCATATGAATCGTCCCTGCTTTGAATCGAAAAATGCTCGGGAACTCAAAGTTTCAAAGGCCTCTGAATATAACCTGTGAGGAAAACCTACGCAGGACTTTGTTTTTGTTGTTTTCCAATCATGCAGGTTGCATACCTAATATGCATTACACATTTTATGTGAACCCACAGATATGCAACGTAATGGACAGCCCACATTATGTTTGTGTACTATGAGATGAAATTTAATTATGCCGGGCCTTTATCCTAGCATACCTGGTTAGGTTTATGCCTAAGATAAAATACCTTTGTCATCCCTCTTCCCTGAATAACTTTATATGATTGAATACCTTTGTAACATCAAGGTGTAGGCTGTAAAATACCTTGCACGGGTATCGAGATATTGAGAGTTAGTATTTTGTCCTAAGGCATAAATAAACTTGAGAAAAAGAACAACTTCAGTGGTGTAGTGGTTAGCACGGTAGACTTTGAATCTGTAGGTTGGTGGTTCGAGCCCAAGTCAAATCGAAAAAAAAAAAATAAAAAAAAAAAAAAAGCATAGTCAGCGTAGTGTATTAAGCGGTGCACAACATTTGTGACCAGCATTTATGCTTAACACAATTGAAAGTCCTTTTTAAACGTGAGAATGGTGGTTGGACGTACAAACTACAAACACCCTAAGGAGCATTATGAGTACAAGCTATGTCCTGAGGATAAGTCATAGGGATTCTGGAGGCTAAAGATTCAAAGACCTAATACACATGGGAAAATCATAGGCCAGATCGAAAGCATTCGAAAGCAGAACCTGTGACTTAAGGTGTAGTGTCCACAGTCGACGGCCGTCGATCGATGTGGATCGACTTCGATCAACGACCGGTCGACTATGTGTGGACCTGTGGACACTGTCCACATAATGCCTATTTAACATTTTACCCTATCTTCCCTTCTCCCTAAGGGTCATTTCTCAACTCATCGTCTCCTTCCCCCTCCCCCTATATCTCTCTTTCTCTCTCCCTCCCCCTCTCTCTCTCTCTCATTCTCCCTTCCTTTCTCGTTATTTTCGAAAAACCAAAATGAGAAAGAAAGTATTCGTTTAATTGTGTTTTAAGCTTTCTATTTAACATTTTACCCTATCTTCCCTTCTCCCTAAGGGTCATTTCTCAACTCATCCTCTCCTTCCCCCTCCCCCTATATCTCTCTTTCTCTCTCCCTCCCCCTCTCTCTCTCATTCTCCCTTCCTTTCTCGTTATTTTCGAAAAACCAAAATGAGAAAGAAAGTATTCGTTTAATTGTGTTTTAAGCTTGATTTATTTCTTTATTTAAAACAGTTTGGTTTCTCTCCTTAAATTTCGAAATTCTAGGTACATCGTTTTCACAAGGAGAAGCTCTTAGGTTTCAGGTGGTAGAGAACTTGTCCTTAGTTAAACACAGAGGATTTCCTGATTAATTTTTGAAGAACTTCACTGAAGAACTAGTGAACTAGCAAACACAGTAGGTACAGTACACAGTAGCAAATATGGTAGACATCAACTTTGAGAGAATAATAACATGAACTTCTTGATTATAAATTTCTATTTTTTGATCGAATTAAATATTTTTTAATTTTAAAATGTTGATATTATTTTCATTTTTTTTCCATATGAATTAAAATTTTCAATGAACATGAAGCCTGTACAACCATAATTACAATTAGAACCCCCCTCTCTCTCTCTCTCTCCCTCCCTTCCTCTCTTTTCCTCTCCTTCCCAATCTATTACATGTTCCAATTTTATCTGAACGAAACAAAGGGAGGAGGGGGAGAGAGAGAATGAGGGAGGGAGAGGGAGAGAGGGAGAGAGGAAAGGGTTACATAGAATGTGCTGAACCCGACAAAATTGAGCAATCATCATCAGCAATCAGCAATTTTTATCAAAAAATGAGAATTATTAAATTTGTTGCAATTGATGATTCTCATGAAAAATATAACTGTCCAAATGTATTTTTTTCGTAAAGATCGTCAAAAATAATAAATAATCCGAAAAGAGGGGAGAGGGAGAGAGGAAAGGGTTACATAGAATGTGCTGAACCCGACAAAATTGAGCAATCATCATCAACTATCAGCAATTTTTATCAAAAATGAGAATTATTTGTTGCAATTTTACCTTCTTGCAAAACCCGTTTGAATGAGCATATCATAGGTAGATAACCTCAAGAACAAATGTCAAAATATCACATCCACTAATTTCTGTATGAATAGGTCCTACATGCAGGGGGAAAAAACATGAATCTTCATTTCAGTTTTAAATGTTATTTGTTATCATTATTTCTAGTCAATGAAGCAATTCAAAATAAACTGTCTTCGTTATTAAATTTTAATTGCTCTCCTCGGTACAATACAATTAATTGAAACTCAAAACCACATTACAAAAAAAAAAAAAAAAAAAAAAAAAAAAAAAAATACCCCCACCCACCTACCCACACACCCCAAAACCACATAAAAAAAAAAAAAAAAAAAATGTACCTACCTACATAGCTACATACCTACGCTACGTAGGAACGCAGTTCATTACCTAATACATACCAGATTTATTTGCGCTCTCACCTCTCTTTTTTAAGGTTAAAAAATTGAAAAATGGTTAAATTTTCACAGATCTACCTATGTAAGTACTTATAAGATAGGGAGGTATCTGGTGTGAGGATTTTTAAACAAGTCTCTAAGGTCCCTAAATTTTCAAAATTTGCTATAAACTTTTTAAGCCTGCATCACCCCACCCACCGTTCACCATAATTATATAGGTACCTAGTACCTAGGTATGTAGGTATCTCCTCCAGTTAGGTATCAAATATAAGAGTATACCGTTTTATCTCTGTAAATATGATTACCTACCATCATTTTGATCGAATTATCGTCCTGTATATGGCATGGATCTATTTTGTGTATAGTGGGTACATCGTTGTTGTTATTGTCATTGTTTTTGTTGTTATTGTTTCTACCTGATGGCCTCTGCTGGGAATTTATTATTTAATATTGGACATGTCGCTCCGTGAGCTTCGTCAATGCAAACAGGACTAATCATATTAACCTATCCTGGGTTATTTGATAAACCTCCTCTTGTCCCCCTGAACCTCCTCCCCTGTAACCTAGCCTGGGTTATAACCCCAGGGCCGTGGAGAAAAATTTCGGGTCCAAGAAGAATAAAAGAGAGTACTGCCAGAAATTTAACAGGAAATTCCCTTTACTCCCTTAGTCTAAACAAGGTCTTATGTATTTGGAACAAACAGATAAAGAAGAAATTTAGTAAAGAGTGACAGTATTCCTTTTTTTTTCTCTCTCTCTCTAGATTTGAATTTTCAGACCCCTCCAGAAAACCCAGCCCCAATAAGATTCTTACTTCTACTCCTCCTTTCAAAAGTCCTGAATAAGTTGAATGGCGTATAACATCTCTAGTAGCGCTGTCAAACTATCCACCTTTCCTAATATTAGCCCCTCTCCTCTCCCTTTCCATCATACCTTCTCCTCCTTTATAAAATCCCTCTGTCCCCCCCAGTTTATAATTCATCCCACCCATATTCATCTTATCCCCTCCCTCCTTCCTACCCTCCCCCTCCTCTGTCTCCTTACCCACGTCTTTCTGTCACCCTTCCATGTCCCTTACCCACGCCCTTCTTTCTCATTTTGTCACCCTTCCATGTCCCTTACCCACGCCCTTCTTTCTCATTATGTCACCCTTCCATGTCCCTTACCCACGCCCTTCTTTCTCATTTTGTCACCCTTCCATGTCCCTTACCCACGCCCTTCTTTCTCATTTTGTCACCCTTCCATGTCCCTTACCCACGCCCTTCTTTCTCCTTTTGTCACCCTTCCATGTCCCTTACCCACGTCTTTCTGTCTCCCTCTCTCCTCCCAGCGATGTCTCTTCCTGTCTCTCTCCCACCGAAATCTTCCCTAGCCCTCGGGGGTCGTTTGTTACGTTTTATTTTCCCCCCTCCCCAACTATTTATAAACGGGGAGTGGAGACACAGAAATTAGGGAGGAAAGGAGAGGTGGGGGTTAAGTTAGAGGGGGAAAGACAGTAAGAGAGAGAGAGAGAGAGGAAGACAGAGTTTTAGGGCAGAGAGGAGAGAGAGTTTAAGGGAGAGATAGAGAGGGCTTAAGGGAGAGAGGGAAAGACAGTAAGGGAGAGAGAGAGAGGAATACAGCGTTTTAGGGCAGAGAGGAGAGATGGAGTTTAAGGGAGAGATAGAGAGAGCTTAAGGGAGAGAGGGAAAGACAGTAAGGGAGAGAGAGGAATACAGAGTTTTAGGGCAGAGAGGAGAGAGAGTTTAAGGGAGAGATAGAGAGAGCTTAAGGGAGAGAGGGAAAGACAGTAAGGGAGAGAGAGGAAGACAGAGTTTTAGGGCAGAGAGGAAAGAGAGTTTAAGGGAGAGATAGAGAGAGCTTAAGGGAGAGAGGGAAAGACAGTAGGGGAGAGAGAGAGGAATACAGCATTTTAGGGCAGAGAGGAGAGAGAGTTTAAGGGATAGATAGAGAGAGCTTAAGGGAGAGAGGGAAAGACAGTAAGGGAGAGAGAGGAAGACAGAGTTTTAGGGCAGAGAGGAGAGAGAGTTTAAGGGAGAGATAGAGAGAGCTTAAGGGAGAGAGGGAAAGACAGTAAGGGAGAGAGAGGAATACAGCATTTTAGGGCAGAGAGGAGAGATAGAGTTTAAGGGAGAGATAGAGAGAGCTTAAGGGAGAGAGGGAAAGACAGTAAGGGAGAGAGAGAGGAATACAGCGTTTTAGGGCAGAGAGGAGAGAGAGTTTAAGGGACAGAGGGAAAGACAGTAAGGGGGAGAGTGGGAGACAGAGGGAAGAGAGGAGAAAAAGAGAGATAGGATTTGAGGGAGAAAGGATAAAAAAAAGGAGAAAGTAGAAAGAGGATAAGGGGAGGGGGACAAAAAGGGAGGGAGTAGACAGAGGTTAAGGGGAGGGAGACAAAAAGGGAGGAAGTAGAATGAGGTTAAGGGGGAGGGGGACAAAATGGGGAGGGAGTAGACAGAGGTTTAAGTTAACTAACTGTGATTTATGAGACGTTGTCAAGGAGAGTGGGAGACAGAGGGAAGAGAGGAGAGAAAGAGAGATAGGATTTGAGGGAGAAAGGATAAAAAATGGGAGTAAGTAGAAAGAGGGACAAAAAGGGAGGGAGTAGACAGAGGTTAGGGGGAGGGAGACAAAATGGGGAGGAAGTAGAAGGAGGATAATGGGGAGGGGGACAAAATGGGGAGGGAGTAGACAGAGGTTTAAGTTAACTAACTGTGATTTATGAGACGTTGTCAATTGACGAATTTGAATTCTAGTCGTTTTCTCTCGACGGGGTCTGTCTACCCCCCCTGGACCCCTAAATTATCCTGGGATGTCCCCTTCTTTATCGTCCTGAATGATCCTTTATCCCTCCCCTTCTCCCTTTCTCCTTCTTTCCTTCCTGTTTCCTTCTTTCTCTTCTCCTTTTATTCTTCCTTGTCCTTGTCTTCTTCTTTTCTTCTCCTCCTGTCTCTTCTTCATTTCCCTTCTTCTAATTCTAAAATCCAGGGTAATTAAATTTACGAACTTCTTTCTTTCCAACCCTTTGACATTGGTGTGGAGGGGAGGGAGGGAAAGGAAGGGAGAGATAGAGAGGAGAGGGAGAGAGAAAGGAAGAGAGAAGAGAGAGGGGAGAGAGAGAAAGGACGAGAGGTAAGGCCGAGGGGGAAAGAGAGGAGATACAAATAACGAAGGGATAAAAAAAAAAGGATACTAACTATATCTACGTAGGTATAAGTCCCGCGATGAAAAATTGTGGGAAAGAGACTAATTTTCAGGTAGTAGGTATTGGTACCTGGTACCCTCTATCTACTGGTATCTCCATTTTACCTTTTCTTTTACCTAACTTATCTGGTATCTGTATCTTCATTTTATTAAACAACCTTATGCGTGGTTGTTATCCAGATAGGTAACTGGAAGGGACCTTTCGTAGTTATAGATATTTTGAGATGCTGCTAACAATCTCCAGAAATTTTTTCAACCCTCAGCCTTGAATTGCAGAGGATAGAGAACATCCCTGTACAATTATCCCATGTTTTGAGAACACCCTCATCTCGACCCGTACTCTAGTTCTGCAATTATTTATTTTTTCAGCATTATTATTTCAGGATACAGACCCTATCTTGCCAGTTACACAACCTTATAGCCACTGGTCATTGAGGGTAACTTGTTAGGGTCTCATTAAAATAGCGACTAGGCCTTTTTAGCATGCTTTCTTAGCATCATCCCTTTTTTATTGTACTTCCTTATCCCATCCACTCTTCCCACCCTATCTCTCCTTATCTCACTTTATCCTATCCTTTCCCCCTCCTTTCTGTGGATACATTTCCAATCCTCCAGTTGTCCTTCCCCTCTTCCTCTTTCCCTCCCTCTCCCTCTCAGTAGGGTTTCTTGTTTACGTTAACAAAAGGATATAATTGCTACTTGTTACCTTTCTCTCGACGGGGGTCTGTCTACCCCCCACTACCCCCCCTGGACCCCTAAATTATCCTGGGATGTCCCCTTCTTTATCGTCCTGAATGATCCTTTACCCCTCCTCTTCTCCCTTTATCCTTCTTTCCTTCCTGTTTCCTTCTTTCTCTTCTCCTTTTATTCTTCCTTGTCCCCTTCTTGTTCTTCTTCTTCTTTTCTTCTCCTCCTGTATCTTCTCCTTCCTCTCCCTTCTTCTAATTCGAAAATCCAGGGTAATTAAATTTACGAACTTCTTTCTTTCCAACCCTTTGACTTTGATGGTGGGAGAGAGAGAAAGAGAGAGAGGGAGAGAGAGAGAGAGAGAGAGAGAGAGAGAGAGAAGAGAGAGAAAGGAAGAGAGGTAAGGCCGAGGGGGAAAGAGAGGAGATACAAATAACGAAGGGATAAAAAAAAAGGATACTAACTATGTCTACGTAGGTATAAGTTCCGCGATGAAAAATTGTGGAAAAGAGACTTTTTTCAGGTAGGAGTTATTGGTACCTGGTACCCTCTATCTACTGGTATCTCCATTTTACCTTTTCTTTTACCTAACTTATCTGGTATCTGTATCTCCATTTTAAGGCCGAGGGGGAAAGAGAGGAGATACAAATAACGAAGGGATAAAAAAAAGGATACTAACTATATCTACGTAGGTATAAGTACCGCGATGAAAAATTGTGGAAAAGAGCCTTTTTTCAGGTAGGAGTTATTGGTACCTGGTACCCTCTATCTACTGGTATCTCCATTTTACCTTTTCCTTTACCCCCCTTAAGAGGCATAGGTACCTACCTATATACAAAACAGGACAACAGAGAATCGCAGGAAGTCATATACCGGTAGAATGTAAGAGAAGAATAGAACAGGAAAGAATGCGATAAGAGAGGAGAAAGGAAAGGAAGAAATGGAGATAGGAGGGAAGAAAGATGGAATGAAGGAGGAGGGAGAATAGGAAATACAAAACCCTGCAATTTGCAAACAATAAAATGAAAAACCAAGAAGAAATATCCCTTCCCTTCTTCCCTCAATCAATCGCAGGAAGTCATATACCGGTAGAATCTAAGAGAAGAATAGAACAGGAAAGAATGCGATAAGAGAGGAGAAAGGAAAGGAAGAAATGGAGATAGGAGGGAAGAAAGAAGGAATAAAGGAGGGGGGAGAATAGGAAATACAAAACCCTGCAATTTGCAAACAATAAAATGAAAAACCAAGAAGAAATATCCCTTCCCTTCTTCCCTCAATCAGGGGAGTAAGAGATATGCCTCTCTCTCTCTCCGCTCATCCCAAATTGTTAGAATGTCATTAAAGTTTTTAACTTGGGACGAAAAAAAAGAAAAGGTAAAAAAAAAAAAAAAAATGAGATCATTATGATGGGAAATGATCAAAGGTTTTGTATTTGTAGCTATAGGTATGCTCGTCCGGAATGCTTTCAATTTCAATACATTCCTGAGACCTGTGACCTGTTCCACGAATGAATCTGCACTCCTCCATTTTTCTTTTCCTCCTCTTCCTCGTCCTCCTTCTCCTCACCTCTACCTTCTTCGTGTTCTGACGTTGATTTTCCCATCCTTCCTAATTCTGTGAAACATCGAGTTTGTTTCTTCTGTACACATTAGTGTTTCCCTATAGTTATTTTCAACGCGAGCATACCCGAGAATGAAAGTAAAGCGCCCCAACGCCTTTTCCGTGATGATTTGAGGTGCTACGATGGAGTAATGTGATTAGTTCAATAAGAACTATTCACGGAGTTGTGGAAGAGAGAGAGAGAGAAAAAGAGAGGGAGAGAGAAAGGAATAGAGATAAGGGGGAAGTTTCCTCTCTAAGCCCTCTATCTTCATCATCTTTCTTTCTCTTGTTGCTTCTCTCTTTCTCTCTTACAATATGAAGATATGCTTTAGCTTTAGATTTTTTTTTTATATGGAAATCTTTAAAAGACGACCGCGGCAAAAGAAAAAAAAATCTTTAGGGACATTTGGGAGTCATTGATTAGGTTTCATTCGACTCAAAATAGCCTGTTGTATACCTACTGTGAGTCACGGGTAAAAAAACAAATTTCAAATGAACGCCTTGACAAATGGACAAAAAGTAAACCAATTTTTCACCGAAAAAGGGCATCCCAGAAAATCATCCTAATCCCGGCCCTGTTTGAACCAAAGTTCTCCTACATTACATTATTATTTATAACACCAGGCCCATGATAGGCAGGGGGTGGGGGGGGCATCATTATTTCTTCTCAAAACTTTTACCCTCCCTTCTTCCTGTCTTCCCACCTGTATTTTTCCTTTTGATTTTTAGATATTTTAATAATTTTTTTTCATAATTATTCTTCTTTCAAAACACATGAAACAAGAGAGAACACAACCTTGATTTGAATTCAAGCTTTCTTTTTAGAAAAAACAAAATGGGGTTTTTTTCTGAAAACAAAACAAAGGCTCAAAAATCTTATCGGGCAGCTTTTTTCCTTGTTTTCACAGAATAGGACCTGAAATTTAAATTCTCTGATTTGATTTGCCTATTGCTATTCTCTGGTCTCCTATTATTTTGAATAATTTATTTATATCTACTTACTATTTTTACTGTTAGATTGGTGAAGTTAGGCTAGTCCAGTGGTTCGAGTATCCTATAAGGGTATTAGGTACTTGAAATTAGAAAATATGAAAATTCTAGTAAAAATTTTGAATTTAATAAAAATTGTACCAACCCATCATTAGGCTAGTCCAGTGGTTTGAGTCTCCTATAAGGGTATTAGATACCACTTGAAATTAGAAAATATGAAAATTCTAGTAAAAATTTTGAATTTAATAAAAATTGTACCAACCCATCTAAGTACCTAGCTAAAAGTAAAAACAACATCCGAAATGCACTTTTCGTCCTTGGTTGATTTTTAATAAATTAACAACTTCCACCTGTGGGGTCAAAAACAAAAGATAATAAAGGTACTAAAATAATAATATGGGAAAACTCATATTCATGAGTACTCGTAGATCTGTGTTGTACTCGTAACTTCATACATCCGGGCATGTAAACATACAAAACCATACCAAAAATTAAATAATTGAACAATAACAAAAAATAAAATACAAAGGTACTAAAATAATAATATGGGAAAACTCATATTCATGAGTACTCGTAGATCTGTGGTGTACTCGTAACTTCATACATCCGGGCATGTAAACATACAAAACCATACCAAAAATTAAATAATTGAACAATAACAAAAAATAAAATAAATATAAATCCACCATCCATCATGGATTTTTTCTGGACTTTCGGGTTTGGGAGCTTGGAGCTATAAAGTGGAGAGAGGGAGTTAACATGTTGCATTGTTGAGAAGTTTGAAGTGAACCAAATATATGTGGAGGAGCTGCCAGCTGGTCTGAGAATGATTTACTGGGTTTGACATCAGTTCGATCGTCAGATTGTGTGATTTTTTTTTTTTTTTTTTTTAATAGTTGGCCAGAATTGGATTTGTAATAACTGTACTGAAGTGCATTTTGTCCTAACGACCCAAGTGTATACTGAAACTGGAATGCCAGTGGTGTTAACAAGGCCAGTAGTTGGTCTGTCTTGTGTCATCCAGAATCCAGCTGCATGAATCACTTCAAAAATACCTTTTTGTGATTTGGTCTACACAGTCATACCTTCTTGGGAAATAGGTATAAGTAGTGCTTTATTTGGAATTTTGGACTTTCATCTAACACCAATATGTAGACAAGAGCAAACGTCTCTCATCTCTCATGGTACTCAAAGGCCCTGTGTTGATAGATAGAAAGCATAATATATGCTGAATTACTCAATTGCCCTTCAGATTTGTACCCGGGAATTTTCAAAAGCTTCAAATTTCAACACTAGGATTTCAGCTATGCTTGCTTATCCTATGCTTTGTCAAGTAGGTATGAGATCTCCTGTATTCTGTATCCATTATTATCTCGTGAGGTACATGTATTTTCTATACAGTGCTGTGTGATATAGGGTTAATACCTCTCCATAAGAGCTAAGAACTTTTTTTTTTGTTTCCCACCACTTGACAAATGTTCCCTGTCCTCAAAGATATGAAATCGTGAAAGGCTTTCCGTTTTTGTACCAATTTCTTGAGCATTTGTAGACCCCCTGTCTCTCTCTCTCTCTCTCTCTCTCAAAAAAGTATACCTACCTAGGTACATCTAATTATTTTAAAGAGGTTCAGAACTTTTGGAGACATCCTGTATAGAGCTTCTTGTTGATTATCCCCTCCCCTCCCTCCCCTCCTTAGATCAAAGAGGGGAAAAGTATGGGACGTGGGGAGGAGTATGATATAGGGAGGAGAAAGGGAGCGCCATCTTTTTAATTAACTTGGGCTTCCATCAGTTTTAATTAAGCTCGGAGATTTTTCATACCTTGAAATTTTAAAGAGAGGATGCTAATGAATAAGTCCTAATGAACCACTTTGCGTCAATTAAAGCCCGACTTAATTAATACCTACTTTGTAAAATATTTATCATGAGAGGGAGAGAGAGAGAAAGAGAGGGCTGAAGAAGAGGGGAGAGAGAGATGGAAATAGGCAGAAAGAGAAAGAAATGAGGAAAGGGAGAAAGAGAGAGAGAGAGAGAAGGGATACGAAAGAGATATGTATATAATACCTAAGTGGAAAAATATGGACGTACCTACTCGTATTGATGGAAATTGATAAAATCTATGGAGAACAGTTAGTTGGTAACAATATGAAATTTCTCCTTTTTCGTCCTTTCCCTCCCTCCCTCTCTCTCTCTCTCTCTCTCTCTCTCTTTTCACACAGGATTCACTTTTTCCCCAATTTATTATAATGACAATATCATTTCAATATTACACCTCTATATCTCTCTCTCTGTGTCCCACTTCTCTATCCCTCTGTCATCTCATTATGGTTTTCTCTGTCTCTCTCCCTTCCTCTCTCTCTCTCATTTCAAGGGTCGAATTCACAGGACCATAACTCGTCTTATCATTTGAATTCCTCGGCGAAAATTCTTAAAATCTCTTAGTTGGTATTGATAAAAAGTGATGGAAATTGACGTCAATTTATTGATGAAAATATAGACTTTGCACGTTGCAGACTTATTGATGAAAATAGACTTCGCAATAGTTGGTATTCATAAAAAGTGATGGAAATTGACGTCAATTTATTGATGAAAATATAGACTTTGCACGTTGCAGACTTATTGATGAAAATTCAAAGGATGAGTGAATGTATTGATGAAAAAATTCGAAAAACCTCATACCGACATGTGCAGAATTAGGTTCAATTAGAAAAGTTTAGAATTTCGCACACCCACCTTATCAAAGCTCCACGAATAGATGAAAAAGATTCGAAAGAGAAGGACAGAGAGAGAGAGAGAGACAGAAGACTAGAATAGAAAGAGAAGGACAGGGAGAGAAGAGAGAGAGAGAGAGAGAGAGAGAGAGGAGAATAGAGGGAGAGTAGGAAAGGGAAAGAGAGGAGAGATAAAGGTGAGAACAGACATATTAGATTTCAAACAATTCTCAACTTTCCACCGTCACACATTCCCGGTCCCTCCTGGCTTTCCCGGCCCTCCTCCCGGTTCTCCTGGCCCTCCTCATAGTTAGTTGATATTAAATGAGTTGCCCTCCCATCTACCGACGTTCTAGACCTTTGGCTCCTAAAGAGCAGAGGACAGAACTGTTGTTTGTCTTTAGTGGAAGAGTACCTATTTATTTAAAATTAATGTTACTTTTTTTCCTTCAAAACTACTTTCCTTAGGTACCTACCTATGCCCGATCTTACCACAGACAGTTTTCAGTTAATCCAGAGTTTAAGAAATACTGACCTGTGTTAATCAAATGGGTGACGTCAAAGAAACCCCTTGACACTGTGTTAACTCTCAGTGCAGTGGTAACATCGGTACCTAATAATTGCCGTCAGTTGCTTGTGAGGCCACTCGGCAGTCTAGCTTCTGGCATCGTAAACCACTGACATCTAGTAAATTTCCAGTCCAGTTTGTTAGAATGTCAGCTAAGAACATCAATAGGTGGATGAGATCAAACGTCTCACATGGTACTCAAAGGCCCTATCCTGTGTTGATAAATAGAAAGCATAATATATGCTGAATTACACAATTGCCCTTCAGATTTTCTACCCGGGAATTTTCAAAAGCTTCGAATTTCAGCACCAGGATTTCAGCTATAGATAGGTATATGCTTATCCTAGGATTTAATATGGGTATGCATTATCTTGTGAAGTACACATTTCTTCTTATACAATGCTCTGTGATATATGATAGATTCATATTAGCTTAACCCAACTTTTAGGGCTGTTTGCCTCAACACCTAAGGCTCTTTTTTTTTTTTTTTTCTTCAATACCTCCGTAAGATCTAAGAACACGTTTTTATAGGCACTTGGCAAAATTATCGATGCTTACGAGTATGTGGAGCAAAATGTTCCTCTTTTTTCAGAGATATACATTTGTGACACGTAATGGTGAAAGACTTCCACAACCGTTTTTGTACCAATTCCTTTGGCTTTAATTTGCACTTACCTCAATGTCTTGAGCTTTTTGTTCAACAATTTCTTGATTATTTGTAGGCCTCTCTCTCTCTCTCTCTCTTAAGAAGGAAGAAGAAGAGGGAAAAAAAATAGGTACCTACCTATACTTTGGTACACCTAATTATTTTGAAGAGGTTCAGAACTTTTGGAGACATCCTGTGTGAAGCTTCTTGTTGATTATCCCCTCCCCTCCCTAGATCAAAGAGGGGAAAAGTATGGGACGTGGGGAGGAGTATGAGATAGGGGGGAGAAAGGGAGCGCCATCTTTTTAATTAACTTGGGCTTCCATCAGTTTTAATTAAGCTCGGAGATTTTTCATACCTTGAAATTTTAAACCATCTTTTTAATTAACTTGGGCTTCCATCAGTTGTAATTAAGCTCGGAGATTTTTCATACCTTGAAATTTTAATTCGAGTGGTTCTCAAATTAGAGAGAAAGGTGAGATATATGAGTAGGTGCTAGGTGAGAATGTATTATACTTGACTGGTAGCTAGGAGTCTTGAGAATTTCAAGTAAGTGTAAGTACTAAGTACCTATTGCTGAACAAAACCTCCTAAAAAAACTTGACTGTGAAAGGTTGTCCTCATAGTCTATGCCTAATTATAGTTATGTTCCAATCCAATGGAATCTTTAGGACCCGCAGGTATGGTATAATTGGAAGGTTCGAATAGCAGAATCCGTACAGTGGCATACTGGTAAGTAATAGAGTACGGAGGACAATTTCTAAGATCAAGATGAACACAAACTGTCAGTTTATCAAAATAACCTGGAATAGGTATAGTTATCTGAAAATCAATCTTCTTCAATTACCAAAAACACGCCACTTACCTCATCTTCACCAAACTTCGTGGAGTGAAGCTTCTGAAGAGGATGATAAAAAAAGAAAGAGAGAGAAGGAGAGCGTCTTAATCAAAGAAATGGAATTTTTATATCTCTCTCTCTCCGTCTCCGTTATTAAATATTTTACTTTAAAATCGTCTCTGTGCCAAGAAAAAAAGTTTTCTAGGTAGGGGAAACATTTTGTAAGTGTAAGTGCCTATTGCTGAAAAAAACCTCCTAAAAACTTTGACTGTGAAAGGTTGTCCTCGTAGTCTATGCCTAATTATAATTATGTCCTAATCCAATGGAATCTTTAGGACCCGCAGGTACGATATAATTGGTAGGTTCGAATAGTAGAATCCGTACAGTGACATTACTCGTAAGTAATAGAGTACGGAGGACAATTTCTAAAATTAAGATGAAACAAACTGTCAGTTTATTCAAATAACCTGGAATAGGTAGATATAGTTATCTGAAAATCAATCTTCTTCAATTACCAAGAACACGCCACTCACCAATTACCCCATCTTCACCAAACTTTGTGGAGTGAAGCTTCTGAAGAGGATGATAAAAAAGAAAGAGAGAACGAGAGCGTCTTAATCAAAGAAATGGAATTTTTATATCTCTCTCTCCGTCTCCGTTATTAAATATTTTACTTTAAAATCGTCTCTGTGCCAAGAAAAAAAGTTTTCTAGGTAGGGGAAACATTTTGGGCACCCGAGACTATACTTGGATTAATAAAATGTGTCTGCTGGAACTTTCTTCAGACCCATTTTGAGCTTTCGAGTTAATAAAAAATAGTAGGTATTGTCTCTTGAATAATAGTCAAAGCCATATCAAAATCTATTGCCAGCCTACAGTCTAGTTAGATTGGAGGGTAGCGCCTTGTAAGCGCTAGGTCGATTGGTCGATTCCCGCCCGGGGCGGATTTTATCCCAAACGGATAAGGTTCGTCCTCGGAACGGCTGGCTTTCTCCTATCGTTTCTTCGTCAGATTTGCCATATCCAAATTTATCTCTGTGGCGTCAATAGTCAAAGCCATATCAAAATCTATTGCCAGCCTACAGCCTAGTTAGCTTGGAGGGTAGCGCCTTGTAAGCGCTAGGTCAATTTGTCGATGCCCGCCCCGGGGTGGATTTTATCCCAAACAGAAAAGGTTCGTGCTCGGAACGGCTGGCTTTCTCCTATCGTTTCTTCGTCAGATTTGCCATATCCAAATTTATCTCTGTGGCGTGATTGTCAGGGAGGTTGCCTGATAAATAGGAGGTCGCGAGTTCACTCCCTGCCGAGGCATGGTATTTTATCTTGAGGTATCTGATACTTCGGCAGACCTCCAAGGGTAAAATAGTAAAAGACGCCTATCCCTAGGTGCATAGTACTGCATACAATAGGTACAAGCTGGGTAAGACTCGAGATAATGTTGATTAAAACACGGTGTACTTGTACATACACGAGAAAAGCACCAATAGAGAGAGAGAGAGAGAGAGACGAGAAAAGAAAAGAGGAGGGGAAAAAATGACCAATTTTTTAGTAGACAAGTTTGCAAGCACAGTGTGCGAAGAGTAATAACTATTTAATAGTAAAATAATGAATGGAAAAGTAGAGAAAAGAGAGGGAGGAAGGCACAGAAGACGGGGAGAAGAGGGAGAAGGTAATAATGATGATGGAGATTTCAGAAAAAAAGGGAAGATAGGGGGGAGAGAAAGGGGGGAAATTTTGAAAAGGGGAGAGAGAGGCAAGCACTTTGCTAAATTATTCCCCTATTGAAAAGAATTTTCTATCACATTTTTCACATGTTAGGTCGGTGGTGTGGGCGACGGACGTTAAGTAAATGCACCACAGTTATATCTGGACCAGTTTCACGATCACTGAAGTTAAACAACATTATGCGTGGTTGTTATCCAGATAGGTAACTGGAAGGGACCTCTCGTAGTTTTAGATATTTTGAGATGCTGCAAACAATTTCCAGAAATTTTTTCAACCCTCAGCCTTGAAAGGCAGAGGATAGAGAACATCCCTGTACAATTATCCCATGTTTTGAGAACACCCTCATCTCGACCCGTACTCTAGTTCTGCAATTATTTATTTTTTCACAGCATTATTATTTCCGGATACAGACCCTATCTTGCCAGTTACACAACCTTATAGCCACTGGTCATTGAGGGTAACTTGTTAAGGTCTCATTAAAATACCGACTAGGCCTTTTTAGCATGCTTTCTTAGCATCATCCCTTTTTTATTGTACTTCCTTATCCCATCCACTCTTCCCACCCCTCTCCTTATCTCACTTTATCCCATCCTTTCCCCCTCCTTTCTGTGGATACATTTCCAATCCTCCAGTTATCCTTCCCCTCTTCCTCTTTCCCTCCCTCTCCCTCTCAGTAGGGTTTCTTGTTTACGTTAACAAAAGGATATAATTGCTACTTGTTACTACAACCTTATAGCCACTGGTCATTGAGGGTAACTTGTTAGGGTCTCATTAAAATACCGACTAGGCCTTTTTAGCATGCTTTCTTAGCATCATCCCTTTTTTATTGTACTTCCTTATCCCATCCACTCTTCCCACCCTATCTCTCCTTGTCTCACTTTAGCCCATCCTTTCCCCCTCCTCTCTGTGGATACATTTCCAATCCTCCAGTTATCCTTCCCCTCTTCCTCTTTCCCTCCCTCTTGCTCTCAGTAGGGTTTCTTGTTTACGTTAACAAAAGGATATAATTGCTACTTGTTACTTCCTTTTTCCTTTACAAGATTTTCTTCTTTTTTATTTAGGTAGAGATTCTTTTCTATTTGCTGCTTATGTTTCGTAAGTTCAATAGGTGAGCTGTATTTTCATTTCTTGGTGAAACCATCAAGCAAATCCTTCGAACTTTCGATCTACCAAGTGACAATGTTTTGGACCCGTTGGCAGTTGGTCAGGAGGGGAAAGGCTGAAAAAATTGGGAATGTACTTATAGGAGTTATGAGATCAGACTATCCCATCTTACCAGAGAAACAAAGTAACATTCTCGCTCCCAAGAAGGAGAACTAAATAAATTGTTAAATAGCCGCATTTTGTAACGGTAGTACGCCAGGCAAAGTTCCAGTTAACACGGCTATGTATCTTTATCTTTACATGAACCCATTCAGAAGGTTTTTCTCATCCAAAATACAAATATGAGCTATACATAGCTGAATGATATCTATCAAGGGTCATACCTATTATGCTAATTATAATTATGATAGTGTTATTCCAACCTTTGTGCCAACCAACAAAAATGTGCATGGTAGTACCTACTCCAGACTCCAGGCCATGTTACATTCAGCACGTCTGTGTATCTTTCCACGGACCAATTCAGCAAGTTCTCGAAACTCAAAATACTTGACCTCCTATACGTAGGTTAGTAATATCCTAATATCCATCAAGGGTCATACCTATTATGCTAATTATAATTATGATAGTGTTATTCCAACCTTTGTGCCAACCAACAAAAGCTCGAAAATTCTCATGTTCCGGCATTAGTACGTATGTATCACAGGTAGGTACCCAACTACCTACTTACCTGCAATAAAATAAAATAGTATCTATGAATTATCTTACCGTTGCGTTGGCCAACAGTTCCCCAACCATGTAACCATTTCTCTAAGATGGGCCAACCATTCTCCCAACGATGAGCCAACCCTAAGATTTCCCATCGATATTTTTAGGGAAAATTCTCAATGCAGGAAAACATTCTATTTTCGAAAGGTTGGTATTTAAAAGGAAATATTTCAGGGGTAAAAGTACCTAATCCTATATTGAATGATCACAATAAAAGGCTCTTTTGTCTTCACGAATAATGCTTAAGTGGGGCCAAAATGGGGCAGAAAGAAAAGGGCGGGAGGGGGGGTATAATATAAAGGGTTTGGATGGGGCATGGAGGGCCCATAAATAACCTATCTATCTTTCTATTCAGTTTTTAGGGACCCTCACCCTCTCTCACCCCACACCACTGTTAACGCTACCCATCCAGCCATCAACTGGATACGCCGTAGCTTAACTCATCTAGGTAATTAAAAAAAATATTTAGACTTGAGGGCGCATTAGATCCTGAGTGATGTGAAACTTTCGAGCATATTAGCAGCCAATGCCGACGCCACAAGATTTTTAGGGACCCTCACTCTCTCGCACCCCACACCACTGGTTACGCTACCCATCCAGCCATCAACTGGATACGCCGTAGCTTAACTCATCTAGGTAATTAAAAAAAAATATTTAGACTTGAGGGCGCATTAGATCCTGAGTGATGTGAAACTTTCGAGCATATTAGCAGCCAATGCCGACGCCACAAGGGGGGTTCTGGATTCTGAGTGCTATAGACTTTATTAGGATTATTAGAGTGCCTTTGGGGTTGATTATGTGATTTGAAACAAGCTGGGTCCGTCCCTCCGGGAATTCTTTAGCCTGTAGTTTATTCGATCGTGGTTAAAGAATACCTTTGTACCCATCTAATTTGTTTAATATTCAGTTTATTATCATTCTTGATTTGATTTTTTGATTTTACTTTCATGTAATGATTTAAAATCAAGACTAGCCAGTGCCTTTGGGGTTGATTATGTGATTTGAAAAAAGGCCAAATCCCCAACTAGGATAGGTATCTATGTACCTATCTAATACTTTTGTATATAGGATAGGTATACCTTTATACATACCTAGGTATATCTAGTATAGATACATAATATGTATACATACATAATATTCATATTATGAATATCCCTTATTCTCTTTTCCCCTCCCTTCCTTTACGGACAATATAGATAGATAGATAGATAGATAGATAGATAGATAGATAGATAGATAGATAGATACATAGATAGATACATAGAATTATAGACATTGAGTGGGAACAGGGAGAGATTATTCGAGAACAGAAAAGTTTGGTCAGAATTTTTCGCTCCGGCCGGAGTTCAAACCCGGAGGGGCTGGGTAACATAATATAATAATAATAATAATAATAATAATAATAATAATACCTTGCATTTGGATTTCGTCTATTCCTTTTATCATGGGTACTTACTTCATTTTTTATTTTTATTTACAGATCTAAACATAACAAGAAGTCTAATAAAAAGTGCATGGAGTTAAATTGGTGGATGTGCCAAGTTCATTTTTCAACAACGTGTAAGGAAGCAAACATTTTACAAACAGCTAAACCAATGTGTCCAAGTCCAAATGTCTATCCCTTTTATCATGGGTACTTGTGTATACCAACTTCACAATAATTTTTATTTTTTTATGAACCTTGAAGAAGGTTCTTTGTTCTCAACACATCAAAACACATTTTCTTAGAAGTTTAGATTAAGCTTAGGATAAGAAGGAAGATAGGGGGGAGAGAAAGGGGGAAATTTTGAAAAGGGGAGAGAGAGAGGCAAGCACTTTGCTAAATTATTCCCCTAGGAAGATAGGGGGGAGAGAAAGGGGGAAATTTTGAAAAGGGGAGAGAGAGAGGCAAGCACTTTGCTAAATTATTCCCCTATTGAAAAGAATTTTCTATCACATTTTTCACATGTTAGGTCGGTGGTGTGGGAACGTCATGTTGCAGGGGAGTAATGTTTTAAGTCCCATTGAAAGTTTTTGAAGGTTGGGGAAAATTTGGTGTATTAACTTTCCTAAAGACTTGTGTGAATGACATTTTTAAGTGAGCTTTCATAACTTCTATCTTTTGGCATTTTTGCCCTTCTTTTTGGTCGACTTGTTCCGGCATTAAAATGTAATGTAAATGCAATTTCTTTGTGTTATTATATCACAACTTTGGTGCTCACTGCTACATTGTAGGATTTTTTCCAATATCTCAATAATCCTAACATCCAATGTTTACCTACCATGCTGGCACCGGTCGCTATGCGCATTTATATACAGGGGAGTAACGTTTTAGTCTCAATGAAAGTTTTTGAAGGTTGGGGATCATTTGGTGTGATAACTTACCTAAAGACTTGTGTGAATGACATTTTTAAGTGAGCTTCCATAACTTCTATCTTTTGGCATTTTTGCCCTTCTTTTTGGTCGACTTGTTCCGGCATTAGTACGCATGTATCACAGGTAGGTACCCAATTACCTACTTACCTGCAATAAAATAAAATAGTATCTATGAATTATCTTACCGTTGCGTTGGCCAACAGTTCCCCAACCATGTAACCATTCTGAGAAAATCAGCATAATTATAATAACGTAGAGCCGATAAATGCTGATTGAAAATTTGGATTTCGTCTATTCCTTTTATCATGGGTAGGTACTTACTTCATTTTTTATTTTTATTTATTTACAGATCTAAACATAACAATAAGTCAAATAAAAAGTGCATGGAGTTAAATTGGTGGATGTGCCAAGTTCACTTTTCAACAACGTGTAAGGAAGCAAACATCTTACAAACAGCTAAAATTCCCTTCCCATTAACTTAATTTTTATTGATAGCATAACTTGATGTGCTTTTCACTATTTAGTAGGGACAGGGAAACAATCTAGAAAGTCAAACAGCTAAACCAATGTGTCCAACTGTCTATCCCTTTTATCATGGGTACTTGTGTATACCAACTTCACAATAATTTTCATTTTTTTATGAACCTTGAAGAAGGTTCTTTGTTCTCAACACATCAAAACACATTTTCTTAGAAGTTTAGATTAAGCTTAGGATAAGATGTATAGTATACCAACTTCACAATAATTTTTATTTTTTTTATGAACCTTGAAGAAGGTTCTTTGTTCTCAACAGATCAAAACACATTTTCTTAGAAGTTTAGATTAAGCTTAGGATAAGAAATTATTTGTAAAAAAATTGATATCAAATAAAAAATACCTATACCTATAAGTGCTTGAAATTGTTGGATGCACCAAGTTCACTTTTTTACATCGTGTAAAGACTTCCTCACGGGCCCGATTCACCTTTTACCTTTATGCTTCGGACTTGATTATTAATCTCGGAATAAGGACAGCCTTGGTTAGATATTTCTGGTTTTCTAAATGTTGAAATTGTTGGATGCGCCAAGTTCACTTTTTTACATCGTGTAAAGACTTCCTCACGGACCCGATTCACCTTTTACCTTTATGCTTCGGACTTGATTATTAATCTCGGAATAAGGACAGCCTTGGTTAGATATTTCTGGTTTTCTAATTGTTGAAATTGTTGGATGAGCCAAGTTCACTTTTTTACATCGTGTAAAGACTTCCTCACGGGCCCGAGTCACCTTTTACCTTTATGCTTCGGACTTGATTATTAATCTCGGAATAAGGACAGCCTTGGTCAGATATTTCTGGTTTTCTAATAAAGCCTCGATTTCAAGTTTTGAGATCTCCATTGGGTTTAGGCGCTTATCTCTAATTAACCTCGAGGTCACGAGGTTTATTAAATGGATGAGTCCGATTTTTAAACCAAAGTGCACCAAAGGTAGATTTTATTTGCACTTTTTTTTATGTCCTCGTTCAACTTTCCAGTAATTAGATTGGTAAATGTAAATGTTGTGGTAAGAATAGTCGTAAATAGAGGTACCTATTATGTACAATTGTACAATTATTTATTTTATGCTGCCCAAATAGGAGCGAAGAAAAGGCACTTCACGCTAGAGGGAGAGAAAGAGAGAGAGAGAGAGAGAGCTTATTATTTGGAATGGTTCTCTCATTTATTTTGACGAATAGATAGTGTAGGTACACATCTACCAAATCTTCAGTCAGTAGAAAGTCAATAACCAAAGACAGACAACGTTAGAGGTCCATTGTCATTGTGGAGGTGACCAAGGCCCACATCGCGCGGTAGTATTATCTTGTAAAGTGGCCCAATATCAAATGAGGTCACGTGAGGAGTGAGGACACGTGAAAGTCAATATTCTATCGGATAGGAACTATAAAGGAAGCATTGCCAACAATTCGCTGTCGGTCCTTCACGCCTGTTATCAGAAGCTGATAAGAAACCCCGTCCATTATTTATCAGAGTGTTGATAACAAAGACCTGCTATCAGCCGACAGGACTGAGGATGGCTTTAATTACCATCTTGCCTGAGCCATTCAAAGTGGCCCAATACCTAGTATCCAATAATAATAAAAACGGTAAGTATAATGTTAAAGTGGCCCAATATCAAATGAGGTAACGTGAGGACACGTGAAAGTCAATATTCTATCAGATAGGAACTATAAAGGAAGCATTGCCAACAATTCGCTGGCCACTGCAAACTGTCGAACGGTTCTTCACGCCTGTTATCAATAACAAACTATTAACTGATAAGAAACCTATTATTTATCAGAGTGTTGATAACAAAGACCTGCTATCAGCCGACAGGACTGAGGATGGCTTTAATTACCATCTTGCCTGAGCCATTCCTTAAATAAAGGTAAGGATCAGAGCACAATGCTTCTTAACTTACTATACTTGTCCACCAATAATAAATATAAAGTGTAAGTACTGCTGCTATTGCAAATATTTGGATAAAAAACGGACTAGGAAGAGATTTGAAGTAGGTATCTACTATCTATTTTATTAGGTGAGCACTTGGGTTTTAATCATTCTCCTTTTCTTTTTTAATAAAATTGTCCTTCAATATCTATCGTATTCCTGCTTGGTTCATTATACTTTTCTTTGATTTATTTCCATGTTCTATATACTACTTTCTTGAATAGTTAGGACTACCCGGTAGGTACCTCATAGTACCTACTACCTTATACGAAATAGCTACCTACTTAAAGGTACCTGTGTCCAGAGCGCAATAATGTATAAGTAAATTGTGCTGTATGAAATATTTCATACAGATTTCTGTTTTCATTTCAAGTGAACTAGTCAAGTGAATAAACGTATTGTATCAAGTCCTTCTCTCTAACTGGACATTCCCTTTTCCTTCCCTTCAATTTCCTTCCCTTCTTCAAGTCTTTTTCCACTGGACCTCCTGTTCCTTCTCCTTTAAGTCCCTTTTCTTTTGGAGTTTCTCTTTCTCCTCTCTTTCTCCCCTACCTTTCCCCATTTCCTACCGATCCTGTCCTTATTTTTCGCCCTCTTCTTCTCTGACCTTTCGTCTCCCTTTTTTCTTACTCTTCGTCCTCTTCTCTTCCCTCCTGAGGGGATCTCCATTTCTTCCTCTCCCTTTTCTTCTACATAGGGGTAGTTCAAAGTTTAAAATTACCTTTTTCTTTCTCTCTTTTCCTTTTCCTTGTTACCTTTTTGACTTTTTAATGACCTGAAATCATTTGACCATAAACGGAATATTCTTTCTACATTATTTTATTTTCGAGGAATATCATAAATAAATAATATGATTAGATAATAGAATGTACTGGGTGAACCAGAGTTGTGTCTTCACAAGTCAGGATAATACGGGCCTCCAGCCTAGTTTCTAGAAGTAGATTTATAAAAGTGACAAATTAGGACTCTAACCGTCAAGCTCCAAATCCCAAGCTCACAGCTCTACTTATTACACCAATGGAGTTGGTGAAATTTAATAATCAAATTCGTTAACCCATTGGGGTTGATATTTTTAGATTGCTAGGGAGAAAGACTTATTAGTCCT
The DNA here is from genome assembly GCF_000475195.1 of Diaphorina citri. NCBI lineage: Eukaryota > Metazoa > Arthropoda > Insecta > Hemiptera > Psyllidae > Diaphorina > Diaphorina citri. Next base: position 101,069 of record NW_007377867.1, read on the forward strand.
ATTCAGACAGGACAGACACCCTATAAGTTGAGGTAGATTTCCCCATGAATTGTTTCGTGTTGTATTCCAAACGCATTGAACCATTGGGTTGATATCTACGTGATATACTGTCCCCATTTCAGGGGCCCTAACTTGGTCGCCTGTAGTAAGTCTAAAGTTGTGTCCACGTCTGGAAAGGTGTGTCCACACCACATATAGTCGACCGGCCGTCGATTATGTGTGGACACACCTTCAATTTCGTTTGAGCTTAGAAATGGCCATCCTCCGGCACAATTATTTTATGTAGCTGCTGTGATTCGAACCGCAGTCCGCTTGGTTGGTGAGTCCAATTTCTGAGCAAATCCTCTGGGTCTCAATTTTTCGCATAAAACCCTTGCTTTATTAGCTTAGCTTATAAATTAGACATATATAGGACATTATTAGGACATGGATTTTAACAGATTTGCATTACCTATCTTGGGCAATCAGTGATACCTACCTGTCTCCTATTATGTAGTAGGCGTCCACAATGGACAAACCATGCTATTGAATAAAAGCGTCCTCAACGGAGCACTGACCATAGCTCCGACCCTCGTTGAAAGATCTCAACCCTTGCTTTATTAGCTTAGCTTATAAATTAGACATAGGACATTATTAGGACATGGATTTTAACAGATTTGCATTACCTATCTTGGGCAATCAGTGATACCTACCTGTCTCCTATTAGTAGGCGTCCACAATGGACAAACCATGCTATTGAATAAAAGCGTCCTCAACGGAGCACTGACCATAGCTCCGACCCTCGTTGAAAGTCAAAGAAATTGAGCTGAATACCTTCCCTGTGATGGTCGATGGTCTCGGCGAGAGTCAATGGTCCATTGTTTATGGCCGCGCGCTCGGGCACTCCTCTCAAAGCTACACCATGCCCCATCCTTATTACCTCCCCTAATATCGTTCCTGTTACTTGGGTCATTATAATATGATTATCTGATTAAACGTGGGAGAGAATGGGGGGTCAATGGTCCATTGTCTATGGCCGCGCGCTCGGGCACTCCTCTCAAAACTACCCCCATCCTTATTACCTCCCCTAATATCGTTCCTGTTACTTGGGTCATTATAATATGATTATCTGATTAAACGTGGGAGAGAATGGGGGAGGGTTGGTGAGTCCCCCTGAAAACACAAACTTTTTCCTGAAAATTTCTCCCTCATAATAGTCTACTGTCTAGTAAACGTCAAATTCGGAGCAAGTTATGTGAAATGTGCTCCTCACTTGCCCACACGCTCCAGAAGAAGAGGAAGAGGTGCAAATTATTCCACGTGATTTGGTTTTCCGCCTCTCTCTTCTATTTGGGTTTCTCCCCTCCCCACACCGATTTTGCCCCATTATTTTCACATATTTTCGTCTCCTCCTCCCCTTGCTTTTCTTCGGGTTTCTTCTTGTTCTTCGCGGAAACGTTTATCATATTATTTTCGAAACAAAAGATGATGTGTGTGTGTTTTTTGGTGTGACGATGGGAGAACGTGAGAGAAATGTGGAAGAAAAGGAGAAGAAGAAATATGATGAAGAAGAAGAAAAGGAGACAAATAAAATGAAATATTATGCATAAGAAATTCGCGGATGAGCCGGAAAATAAATCAAGTTAAGATTTTCGGTTGCTGTGTGTTCAAAGTGACGCATCCTCCTTTTGTAAGAGATTTTTGAGTCATCCAGTTTATGGGGTACCCACACTACTTTTTGTTACCGGGGTGAAGAAGAAGAAACGGAGACAAATAAAATGAAATATTATGCATAAGAAATTCGCGGATGAGCCGGGAAATAAATCAAGTTAAGATTTTCGGTTGCTGTGTTCAAAGTGACGCATCCTCCTTTTGTAAGAGATTTTTGAGTCATCCAGTTTATGGGGTACCCACACTACTTTTTGTTACCGGGGGGAACCCACAAATAATTTTTCCTAGCTGGAATGAAACCGGTTAATGCCACCTTTGAGCCGGGAAATAAATCAAGTTAAGATGTTCAGTTGCTGTGTTCAAAGTGACGCATCCTCCTTTTGTAAGAGAATTTTGAGTCATCCAGTTATGGGGTACCCACACTACTTTTTGTTACCGGGGGGAACCCACAAACAATTTTTCCTAGCTGGAGTGAAACCGGTTAATGCCACCTTGTATTGCTTTCTTGAAGTTTCCTTGGTCATAAGAAAATAGCAATAGTTTTCCTCTCTAATTACCTACCTAAAGTCTCTATAAAAAATCAAAAGAAAAAGAGTGGTCAACGAATTTTAATTATGTTCAATAAAGAGATTTGTTTTTTATTTTGGAAAACAAATAAAAATTCATTTTACTAATCAAAGGAAAATACATCAGACGACAAAAAAACGTTGAATCCCAAGTCCATTCCTTTGTTGACCAATTCAGAGGTTCCTATCAAGGAGTCAAAACAGTTTGACATTAAACACTATTCAGCAATAGTCATCAAATATAACTCAAAATTTTGGTATAGGTAACTATAATTCTATTTGTATAACATCATTTTTTTTCTCATAATAGTGGCCAATTTTTTTTTTTGGTTGCAAAATAAATTTAAAAGACAGATTTTTTGTCGAATATAAATTATTTTATTCTTCGGTCTTTTGCAAAGGCTTTCCATGTGACCCAAATGTAACAAGAGCCATGCAAAATAAATACTATAAATAGGTAGGTAAACCTAGGTAAAATTCTATTCTATGCAAAGAATAAAAACCAGAAAATTCTATTCTATATCTCATGTCTGCATGCTCCTTTGTTTAGGAACAATAATAACATAATAGCAGACACTTTTAACTTTTGTGAAAAATTAATGAAATGAATTAATTAAAAAATAAAAGTGGAAGAAGATAAAGCGAGACAGGGAGAGAGAGAGAGAAAGCGTGAAAGAGAAGGGTGAAGAGAGAGAGAATGAGGGATAGAGAAGGGTGAAGAGAGCAAAGGGAGAGAGTGAGGGAGAGAGAGCCTTTTTTTTGTAGAACTAATTACATTTTAAAATTAAAATTTTTAGTAAGAAGAAGAACAAACAGAACAAAACATGGCAACTAATAAAATGATGAGAGAGATGAAAGATGAGGAGAGAGAGAGAGAGAGAGAAAGGAAGAATAAATATTTAGGAGAGAGGGGAGACAAGAGAGGGAGAGAGGAGGATAAGATAAAAGAAGGAAAGGAAGAATAAATATTTAGGAGAGAGGGGAGACAAGAGAGGGAGAGAGGAGGATAAGATAAAAGAAGGGAAGGAGAGGGAGAGATAAAGAGACGACATTGTTATAGGTGCTTGAAAAAAATTAAGATGATGAAAATAGAGCACAAGCAAGAGAGAGAGAGAAAGGAAGACAGAGAGAGAGAGAGAGAGAGGAGAAGAGAGAACAAGAGTGAGAAAGTAAGAGAAAGAGAGGGAGGAGAAGACAGAGAGAGAGAGAGAGAGAGAGAGAGAGAGAGAGAGAGAGAGAGAGAGAGAGAGAGAGAGAGAGAGAGAGAGAAAATCTCTCTTAATATTACTTAACATAATTGTAATAGATAATATTATCTAATTATATTTGTATATTTTCCTATCTACAGACCATTCCTCCTTTCCTTGTATTGATATTCTCTTAAATTGTTTTGTATTTAAAATTGGGTAGAAGTTTAATTCAATTTCGTGTATAATTTGATGATTCTAGGAATACGGGAGAAAAAAAGGTACAAAAAAAGGAGGGAGAAATTTTCAGGAAAAAGTTTGTGTTTTCAGGGGGACTCACCAACCCTCCCCCATTCTCTCCCACGTTTAATCAGATAATCATATTATAATGCTCGTATTATCTAATTATATTTGTATATTTTCTCTCTACAGACCATCCCTCCTTTCCTTGTGTATTGATATTCTCTTAAATTGTTTTGTATTTAAAATTGGGTAGAAGTTTAATTCAATTTCGTGTATAATTTGATGATTCTAGGAATTATAACAAAAACCTCACTTCCTCACTGTTAAATTCTTTTGGCACCCAGTCCATTCCTTAGGCAAATACAGAACCCAAAAACTTGCCAAAATGGATTCACTTTGATGTCTGAAATTTTTCCAAACATGTCGGAACTTTGCACCTTAGAGGGGTTAAGGTGAGCAATTCATAAAATTAATATATTTGATGACTATTGCTGAATAGTGTTTAATGTCAAACTGTTTTGACTCCTTGATAGGAACCTCTGAATTAAGAATTCGGACTGATGGGCTATTACTCCTAAACACCACATTTCAAAACACCAAATTCCGTGCCTAATTGAAAGAGATTTGGACAATGACTTTTCATTGTTATAGTTTCCCTCTGTAAACAAACTTGAAAAAGAGAGGTGATGTAACGTCACTGTAGAACTAGAATTATTGAGATTTTAGTGACGGGATTTTTACCCTCTATTTGGCGACGAGCTACCCTTACCCCAGTCTAGGCTCTAAGCCTCGAATATCCCAGATTGAAGCATTAGATTTTGAAAGCGCGAGCATTCGTTTCTCCAAAAAAATTGGTGATAGCTACGAAACTATACAGTCAATATCTTCAATCTTACGCTGCGCTGAGTAGAAATGGCGATTCTGTCACATCCACTAATAATATCACTTCATCAAATTTTCAGTATGTAGGTAGATATCTTTCACTGTAGTTGATTGATTGTGAAAATGGGCTTTGATTTGGACATTCATCTTTTTGCAAACTGACCATTCAAACTGAAAGGGCGGGCTTTATTTTCTATTCTATTTTCCATATTTTTGTAACATAAATAATAATATTGCCCTTAAGTGGCCTTTTTGTATGAAAAAAAAATCATAATAGTAGTAATAATATTTTTTCTCATGTAAAAAAATAATAAAATAATGTAACAACATTTTTTGCTCTCCCTCCCTCGTTATCAAATAAAGGTAAGGAAGGATCAGAGCACAATGCTTCTTAGCTTGCAATACTTACCCACCAATAAATTTAATATTTATAAAGTGTAGAAAAAAGTGTCCTGCCGCTATAGCACATATTTGGATAGAAAGCAGGCTGGGAAGAGATTTGAAGGATGAGAAGGATTTAGCTATCTGGTGAGCACTTATTACCTATTTATTATTAAAATCATACTCATTTTCTTTTTAATAAAATTACCCTTCAATATCCTATCTTATTCCTACTTGATTCATTGAAAAATTGTATTTTCTTTCATGTTCTACTACATTCTTGAATAGTTAGGACTACCCGGTAGGTACCTACTACCTTAAACGAAATACCTACCTAGCTACCTACTGAAAGGTACCTGTGTCCAGAGCGCAATAATGTATAAGTAAATTGTGCTGTATGAAATATTTCATACAGATTTCTGTTTTCATTTCAAGTGAACTAGTCAAGTGAATAAACGTATTGTATCAAGTCCTTCTCTCTAACTGGACATTCCCTTTTCCTTCCCTTCGATTTCCTTCCCTTCTTCAAGTCCTTTTCTACTGGACCTCCTGTTCCTTCTCCTTTAAGTCCCTTTTCTTTTGGAGTTTCTCTTTCTCCTCTATTTCTTCCCTACCTTTCCCCATTTCCTACCGATCCTGTCCTTCTTTTTCGCCCTCTTCTTCTCTGACCCTTCGTCTCCCTTTTTTCTTACTCTTCGTCCTCTTCTCTTCCCTCCTGAGGGGATCTCCATTTTTTCCTCTCCCTTTTCTTCTACATAGGGGTAGTTCAAAGTTTAAAATTACCTTTTTCTTTCTCTCTTTTCCTTTTCCTTGTTACCTTTTCTTTTCCACTGGACCTCCTGTTCCTTCTCCTTTGAGTCCCTTTTCTTTTGGAGTTTCTCTTTCTCCTCTATTTCTTCCCTACCTTTCCCCATTTCCTACCGATCCTGTCCTTCTTTTTCACCCTCTTCTTCTCTGACCCTTCGTCTCCCTTTTTTCTTTCTCTTCGTCCTCTTCTCTTCCCTCCTGAGGGGATCTCCATTTCTTCCTCTCCCTTTTCTTCTACATAGGGGTAGGTAGTTCAAAGTTTAAAATTACCTTTCTCTTTCTCTCTTTTCCTTTTCCTTGTTACCTTTTTGACTTTTTAATGACCTGAAATCATTTGACCATAAACGGAATATTCTTTCTACATACTCGTTATCTCACGCTCACTGCCCTTGCACCCATGGGTAAATGGATAGATTTATATGGACGCCAATAGGGGGGTTCAAATTTCGAATGCATCATACCTTCCTGAGGACCCTTTTTGAAAGTGACTTTAACCAAATCGGAGCTCATTATTATACCTCAATGCTTGCTTTGTTCAACTTGATCATTAAAAGTAGACTTGCCAAATATCCAAAATGTCGATTCGGGACGCGAATCCACGAACATAATTGCCAAATCCGCGAACATAATCGCAAAATCCGCGAACAAAATCGCCAAATCCGCGACCATAATCGCCAAATCCGCGAACATAATCGCGAAATCCGCGAACATAATCACGAAACCCGCGAACATAATCGCCAAATCCGCGAACAAAATCGCCAAATCCGCGAACAAAATCACCAAATCCGCGAACATAATCGCGAAATCCGCGAACAAAATCACCAAATCCGCGAACATAATCGCGAAATCCGCGAAAAAAATCGCGAAATCCGCGAACATAATCGCGAAACCCGCGAACATAATCGCCAAATCCACGGAAATAATCGCCAAATCCGCGAACAAAATCGCCAAATCCGCGAACATAATCACGAAATCCGCGAACAAAATCGCCAAATCCGCGAACATAATCACGAAATCCGCGAACAAAATCGCCAAATCCGCGAACATAATCACGAAATCCGCGAACAAAATCGCCAAATCCGCGAACATAATCACGAAATCCGCGAACATAATAGCGAAATCCGCGAGGGACGGACCCAGCTTGTTTCGTTTAAGGCGGTTTATACAACATTTTCTCGTTTATAAAGGTTTAGCAAAGTGGAAGAGCAAACTGATGAAAGCATGACAAATTTAAACAAGTTAAGAACAAATTCTGATTTATAGAGGTACCTAATTTTAAAGTTAAAAAACGCGTCCCGAATTTTTTCTGGGACAAAAACGGAAATTCGGGACAAAATGCCCCAAAATGAAAAACTGAACGGGACGCCGGGACACCCCCTGAAATTCGGGACTGTCCCGGCCAATTCGGGACGTTTGGCAAGCCTAATTAAAAGCTTATTATTTGGAATGGTTCTCTCATTTATTTTGACCTTTATTTTGACGAATAGATAGTGTAGGTACACATCTACCAAATCTTCAGTCAGTAGAAAGTCAATAACCAAAGACAGACAACGTTAGAGGTCCATTGTCATTGTGGAGGTGACCAAGGCCCACATCGCGCGGTAGTATTATCTTGTAAAGTGGCCCAATATCAAATGAGGTCACGTGAGGAGTGAGGACACGTGAAAGTCAATATTCTATCGGATAGGAACTATAAAGGAAGCATTGCCAACAATTCGCTGTCGGTCCTTCACGCCTGTTATCAGAAGCTGATAAGAAACCCCGTCCATTATTTATCAGAGTGTTGATAACAAAGACCTGCTATCAGCCGACAGGACTGAGGATGGCTTTAATTACCATCTTGCCTGAGCCATTCCTGTTATTTATCAGGCAGGTAGATCACAACACAGCTTTCTCGCTGGACTAAGTTGAGTGCCAAAGTGAGGAACATTAAACTAAATTAACGAGATAGTGAACCTTCAGCACGCTACTGGGTATGACAAAAAACGTGAGGAGTTATTTTAGAATAGAATACGATTATACCTTGCAGTTTAAACAAGGTACCGTATAATGGAGGAGGCGCAACTGATCTATTGATCGCTCACGTATAAGGATTGACACTCGACAGTCTATTACCTACATACTAAGAACGTTTTCCGGTAAAGTTAGGTTATATCAAACTTGCCTGAATGTGGAATTTTCACTCACCTTTGTTGCTTTAAAATGGACTTGAAATCACATTTTGTGGATGGATGATCGTCTGACAAAATTGCGTGTTGCTTGCTTTTCTCGGCCTCACTAATCTTTAGTGAGGTTAATGTGATTTGGCGGGTATTAGCTTGTCACCAAAAGGAGGGTTAATCAGTTGTCCCTAAAGTCCTTAGCAGGTATACAGTGACGTTAAACGGGTTAAACCCCCTATCAAACCTACCTCGACTGTCTAAAATTCTAAATAAAGCTATATAGGTATAATTAAACTTACCTTTCGCTTCGCTTGATTACAAATCCAAATTCTTGTGGGTGTACTTTGTAAACATCCTGTATCTATATTGAAGATGTGCTGTTATAATTAAATTTAATTCATTTTCTAAATTGTTGTATGGTACTCATGAGAGTACTGATCTATAGATATGTGCGACATTAATGTCCAAGGTGGACCATACATTGTGACCTAATATTGTGACATGAGCCATTCCTGTTATTTATCAGGCAGGTAGATCACAACACAGCTTTCTCGCTGGACTAAGTTGAGTGCCAAAGTGAGGAACATTAAACTAAATTAACGAGATAGTGAACCTTCAGCACGCTACTGGGTATGACAAAAAACGTGAGGAGTTATTTTAAGAATAGAATAGAATACGATTATACCTTGCAGTCTAAACAAGGTACCGTATAATGGAGGAGGCGCAACTGATCTATTGATCGCTCACGTATAAGAATTGACACTCGACAGTCTATTAGTCTATTACATACTAAGAACGTTTTCCGGTAAAGTTAGGTTATATCAAAGTTGCCTGAATGTGGAATTTTCACTCACCTTTATTGATTCAAAATGGACTTGAAATCAAATTTTGTGGATGGATGATCGTCTGACAAAATTGCGTGTTGCTGGCTTTTCTCGGCCTCACTAATCTTCAGTGAGAGTGAGTGTTAATCATTTGTCCCTAAAGTCCTTAGCAGCTGTACAGTGACGATAAACCGCTATCAAACCTACCTCGACTGTCTAAAATTCTAAATAAAACTATATATAATTAAACTTACCTTTCGCTTCGGTTGATTATTTGACCAACAAACTCTTGTGGGTGTACGTACTTTATAAACACCCTGTATATTGAAGATGTGCTGTTATAATTAAATTTAATTCATTTTCTAAATTGTAGTATGGTACTCATGAGAGTACTGATCTATAGATATGTGCGACATTAATGTCCAAGGTGGACCATACATTGTGACCTAATATTGTGACACGTGAGAAAATCAGCATAATTATAATAGCGTAGAGCCGAAAAATGCTGATTGAAAATTTGGATTTCGTCTATTCCTTTTATCATGGGTATTTACTTCATTTTTTATTTTTATTTATTTACAGATCTAAACATAACAACAAGTCTAATAAAAAGTGCATGGAGTTAAATTGGTGGATGTGCCAAGTTCACTTTTCAACAACGTGTAAGGAAGCAAACATCTTACAAACAGCTAAACCAATGTGTCCAACTGTCTATCCCTTTTATCATGGGTACTTGTGTATACCAGTAATTAGATTGGTAAATGTAAATGTTGTGGTAAGAATAGTAGGAAATAGAGGTACCTATTATGTACAATTATTTATTTTATGCTGCCCAAATAGGAGCGAAGAAAAGGCACTTCACGCTAGAGGGAGAGAAAGAGAGAGAGAGAGAGAGGGAGGGAGGGAGAGGGAGGGAGGGAGAGATGGATGGAGAGGGAAATGGAGATATAGAGAGAAAGAGTAGTCACTTAATTCAATTACTTAAATAACCTACCCCCAATGCTTTACTTAGGTCTTAAATTTCTCCTGGCCTAGGTTGTTCTAATATGCAACCCACAACACATACATAAACATTATTTTATACCGTATGTGTTCACTTTTATCTACGCGTTCCATTTTAAAAATTGAAAATAAAACGCCAAGTACATAAAAACTCGCATACATTTCTTATGATCATCACATCCTTGCTATCATGTGATGATTAATAAATTATTTAAAAAGTAAAAACTTACTTTGAGCTATCGCAAAACAGGGTCGATAACTAGGGCTTTTCAAAAATATACTCAAGTGCTTAAATATTAGGGACAGCTTGCATTTCCACCCCTTTAGTTTTTGGTACTTGGTATTGGTACTTCACCTATCTTTTCTCATTTTCTGAATGTCTTAAATATTTTGATTTTTTAAAGAGGTTTGAAAGAGGGAAATGTAACTGCTATGGTCTTATCGTCCCGAAATCGAAGAAAGACAGGATAGATGAAAGCCGTTCCAAGAACGAACAATATCCGTGCAGGATAACATCCACCCCGGGCGGGAATGGAACTCGTTGTCTAAGCTTCTTAAAATTGATTGCTAAGAGATTAATTTTCTTGGAAAAGTTGAAAAGGTTCACATTTTAGTCCCCCTTTCAAGAACTCCTTCAAAGAATTGTCCCTGGCTCATATCTGTTTATTCCTGAGTTTCCCAGTTCCCAGTCAAGAAGTTCATCTGTCATAAAAAATGCGCTTTCCATCGCTTTCGACATCGTAAAGTTGACTTTTCATATCTCCGAGTTGTGTTTTTCCAACATATGAGATGCTCTTTGGGCTCTCTTGAGAGAGAGAGAGAGAGAGAGAAAGGGGGAGGGTACCAAGTTTATATGTGTATGTTTTGGTAGCATGGAACTGCTGCATGGTAGCAATGGTATCATATTGTTCCTAGGTAGAATGTATTATGGTAGCATACATAATACATTATGACGGGTGTGGTGACAAACATAACAAATTGACGATCACCTGTCATATTTGCATGTCTAGCAATATCAAAGTATTGCGAGGCCAGCAAAGCCACAAAGTCAACTATGTTTAGGTCACAGTTGACTATGTGGGACTAGCAATATGTGAGGATTGTGGTATTGTGAGGACAGCAATATGACTTCGTGAAGGTCACAGAGTCATTTAATTACATTACCATTTACGTACAATAGAAGCAAAAAATCATCATCATACGTAAAGCGTTCCAAATTTTTATTTCCCCACATAAATATAAAAAACGTCGATGGAAAATCCTCTTCGTCACTTAGCTTGCTCTCTCTCTCTCTCTCTCTCTCTCTCACTCTCTCATTCTACACTTTGGTCATTGGTGTGCTGTTGTGATGAGCACAGAGAGAGAGAGGGAGGGAGGAAGAGAGAGAGAAAGAGAAGGATATAGAGATAGAGAGAAAGGGAGAAAGATCCTGTATGAGTCAAAATAATGAGAAGTATATCCACACACATAGCTAGGTACATTCTACATACATATTGTAAATTATAACACAATAGCTCTGATGACAGTGTCTTGGTTTCGTAATAATTTAATAAATATAGGGTAATTATTTATCAAGAATAACAAGAGAGAGGGAGAGAGAGAAATAAAGAAAGAGAAGGGGCAGAGAGAGAGAGAGAGAGGGAAGGAGGATAATTACCATCAACTTTTCTATTATGAAAAAGCTTCGTTATAGAATTTGTTAGGAAAAATGGATCACTCCCTGTCTTTCTCCCTCCTTCTCTCTCACTCTCTCCTTCCGTCTCTCTCTTTCTCTCCCTCCCTCTCACTTTCTCTCTCTCCCACTCTTCTTACTTCCCTCCTCCCTCTCTTCCAATCTCTTTCTTTTCTTTAGAATTTCAAACAAGGCAAGAACTAGTAAAGTGCAAAGATTGACAGCGAAAATAATTTAAAGAGTAAACTGTGAAGATTGATTGGGCACAAGTAGAGTGCGAAATTGTAAAGAGTATGGATTGAAAATAAATATAATAAATAACAACCGACTCCCTCTCTCCCAGTCTCTTTCTTTTCTTTAGAATTTCAAACAAGGCAAGAACTGGTAAAGTGCAAAGATTGACAACGAAAATAATTTAAAGAGTAAACTGTGAAGATTGATTGGGCACAAGTAAAGTGCAAAATTGTAAAGAGATTGAGGATAAATATAATAAATAACTACCGACCCCCCCCACAAGGGGGGTTCTGGATTCTGAGTGCTATAGACTTTATTAGGATTATTAGAGTGCCTTTGGGGTTGATTATGTGATTTGAAAAAAACGTCAAATCCCCAACTAGGATAGGTACCTTTTGTACCTATCTAGTACTTTTGTATATACATAGGTTTATCTCCTTTGTACATAGGATAGGTACCTTTATACATACCTAGGTATATCTAGTAGGTATGAATATCCCTTAGTCTCTTCTCCCCTCCCTTCCTTTACGGACAATATAGATAGATAGATACATAGAATTATAGAAATTGAGTGGGAACAGGGAGAGATTATTCGAGAATAGAAAAGTTTGGTCAGAATTTTTCGCTCCGGCCGGGATTCAAACCCAGCGTCAAATGAGCGTCAGTGCTCTTTATTTACCATTGTAATTTTACCTAGTGGCCCTGGTCACCCCAGTGCTTATTAACTGCCTGCATATTTATGTATTGCATGAAAGGAGAAAAAAATAAAGATCTGAGCCGAGCTCATATAAGAAGAAGGATCTGTATATTTCGCCCACAGCGGAGTTTATATTAGAATCATGGACCTTAACAGGGATCAGCATTTTTTTTTTTTTTTTTTTTCAATTCATCTATCTTGGCCCTAAACAGGGTTACGCTTTTTTTTTTTTTTTTTTTTTCAATTCATCACCCTGAGAAAAACAATTCCCCCCGAAAAGAAAAATCAAATCCTCAGAGCACCGGAATAAAATCAAATCTGGACGCTGAATTTTCATTGGAAGAAACTCTCCAGACCGGGCAAAACGGGTATGAAGTTGATACCTACTCGCATTTTCAATTGCTCGGAGATATATTCCGTATCACTCGTACTACTTGACCCGTGCCATGGCCTTTCAGTTCTACCTGGACTGAGAATTGGACTATTAGGGCTTTGTTGTCCATACCCAAAAAGCTCACCTCCGAAGCTTAGCTGTAGGGGCAAACAGTCCTAAAGATTGGGTTAAAAGCTTATATGCACTAATAGGCTTTTCTCCTAAACACTCGTTTCAAAACACCAAATTTTGTGCTCAATTGAATATGTGGTTTGGACAATGACTTTTCATTGTTATATAGTTTCCATCTGTAAACAAACTTGAAAAAGAGAGGTGATGTAATGTCATTGTAGAACTACAATTGAGATTTTAGTGACGGAGTTTTTACCCTCCATTTGGCGACGGGCAACCCGCGTCCTCAGGTTAACCTCACCCATTTTAGGCCTGCAATATCCTTTGGTTGAACCACCAGACTGTGAAGACGAGCATTCGTTTCTCCAAAGAAATCGGTGGTCAATCTTATGCTGGGTAGAATACTAGAATTGGTGATTCTGTCACATCCACTAATAATATCACTTCAACAAATTTCACGATTTTTACGCATCTTCACAGGATTTGAGAGGTTGTGAAAAATGTGCTTTCTTTTTCCAAACAGACCATACAAACTGAAAGGGCGGGCTTTATTTTCTATTCTATTTTCCATATTTTTGTAACATAAATAATAATATTGCCCTTAAGTGGCCTTTTTGTATGAAAAAAATCATAATAGTAGTAATAATATTTTTTCTCATGTAAAAAAATAATAAAATAATGTAACAACATTTTTTGCTCTCCCTCCCTGGTTTTCTAATAAAGCCTCGATTTCAAGTTTTGAGATCTCCATTGGGTTTAGGCGCTTATCTCTAATTAACCTCGAGGTCACGAGGTTTATTAAATGGATGAGTCCGATTTTTAAACCAAAGTGCACCAAAGGTAGATTTTATTTGCGCTTTTTTTTATGTCCTCGTTCAACTTTCCAGTAATTAGATTGGTAAATGTAAATGTTGTGGTAAGAATAGTAGGAAATAGAGGTACCTATTATGTACAATTATTTATTTTATGCTGCCCAAATAGGAGCGAAGAAAAGGCACTTCACGCTAGAGGGAGAGAAAGAGAGAGAGAGAGAGAGGGAGGGAGGGAGAGGGAGGGAGGGAGAGATGGATGGAGAGGGAAATGGAGATATAGAGAGAAAGAGTAGTCACTTAATTCAATTACTTAAATAACCTACCCCCAATGCTTTACTTGGGTCTTAAATTTCTCCTGGCCTAGGTTGTTCTAATATGCAACCCACAACACATACATAAACATTATTTTATACCGTATGTGTTCACTTTTATCTACGCGTTCCATTTTAAAAATTGAAAATAAAACGCCAAGTACATAAAAACTCGCATACATTTCTTATGATCATCACATCCTTGCTATCATGTGATGATTAATAAATTATTTAAAAAGTAAAAACTTACTTTGAGCTATCGCAAAACAGGGTCGATAACTAGGCCTTTTCAAAAATATACTCAAGTGCTTAAAATATTAGGGACAGCTTGCATTTCCATCCCTTTAGTTTTTGGTACTTGGTATTGGTACTTCAACTGTCTTTTCTCATTTTCTGAATGTCTTAAATATATTTTGATTTTTTAAAGAGGTTTGAAAGAGGGAAATGTAACTGCTAAGGTCTTATCGTCCCGAAATCGAAGAAAGAAGGAAGACAGGATAGATGAAAGCCGTTCCAAGAACGAACAATATCCGTGCAGGATAAAATCCACCCCGGGCGGGAATCGAACTCGTCTAAGCTTCTTAAAATTGATTGCTAATGAGATTAATTTTCTTGGAAAAGTTGAAAAGGTTCTCATTTTAGTCCCCCTTTCATGAACTCCTTCAAAGAGTAGTCCCTGGCTCATATACCTGTTTATTCCTGAGTTTCCCAGTTCCCAGTCAAGAAGTTCATCTGTCATAAAAACTGCGCTTTCCATCGCTTTCGACATCGTAAAGTTGACTTTTCATATCTCCGAGATGTGTTTTTCCAACATATAAGATGCTCTTTGGGCTCTCTTGAGAGAGAGAGAAAGGGGGAGGGCACCAAGTTTATATGTATGTTTTGGTAGCATGGAACTGCTGCATGGTAGCAATGGTATCATATTGTGCCTAGGTAGCATGTATTATGGTAGCATACATAACATAATACATAATGACGGGTGTGGTGACAAACATAACATATTGACGATCACTTGTCATATATTTATTTATTTCAAGATGTTATTTTTACAACTAAGGAATAAAAAAAAATTAAGAAATATTACATCTTGAGCATAAAGGTCTGGAAATTTATTGGTAGGTTTATCTCTTTGGTGGGGGAACTCCGAAATATCTAATTCGCTGTTCTGTGGTCTCGGAAGCTCGTTTTCAAAGAGTTACGATTTAATTACATTACCATTTACCTACAATAGAAGCAAAAAATCATCATCATACGTAAAGCGTTCCAAATTTTTATTTCCCCACATAAATATAAAAAACGTCGATGGAAAATTGACATTACAAAAAGCTAATGTAGATATTATGTCGGATTCAATTTTCAATTACGGAGATAAAAACACGTTTTATGTCGTGTCTTTTTTTGCACCTTTTTTTCGGTGGATTGATTGAGCACCGTTTGAAATGTGCTGGGACGGTTTCCCATCTATATTTCAATTTTGTGTTTTGTTTTCTCCTAATTTATCCTACACATCCCCCCGTACTTCTGTTATCACTCCATTTTATCACTGACCTCCATGTTTTTTTCATGCTTCGACATTTTTTCGCGTCCTGTCATGAATTATTAGTTTCGGATTGATTGAGCACCGTTTGAAATTTGCTGGGACGGTTTCCCATCTATATTTCAATTTCGTGTTTTGTTGTCTCCTAATTTATCCTACACATCCCCCCGGTGCTTCTGTTATCACTCCATTTTATCACTAACCTCCATGTTTTTTTCATGCTTCGACATTTTTTCGCGTCCTGTCATGAATTATTAGTTTAAAAAATTTCAAAAATTATTATTTTATTCCTCACGCTCACTGCCCTTGCACCCATGGGTAAATGGATAGATTTATATGGACGCCAATAGGGGGGTTCAAATTGGGAATGCATCATACCTTCCTGAGGACCCTTTTTGAAAGTGGCTCTAACCAAATCGGAGCTCATTATTATACCTCAATGCTTGCTTTGTTTAACTCCATCATTAAAAGCACATTATTTGGAATGGTTCTCTCATTTATTTTGACCTTTATTTTGACGAATAGATAGTGTAGGTACACATCTACCAAAACTTCAGTCAGTAGAAAGTCAATAACCAAAGACAGACAACGTTAGAGGTCCATTGTCATTGTGGAGGTGACCAAGGCCCACATCACGCGTCTTCAGTCAGTAGAAAGTCAATAATCAAAGACAGACAACGTTAGAGGTCCATTGTCATTGTGGAGGTGACCAAGGCCCACATCACGCGGTAGTATTATCTTGTAAAGTGGCCCATCCAGCCTAGTTTCCAGAAGTAGATTTATAAAAGTGACACATTAGGACTCTAACCGTCAAGCTCCAAATCCCAAACTCACAGCTCTACTTATTACACCAATGGAGTTGGTAAAATTTCAAATTCGTTAACCCATTGAGGTTGACATTTTTAGACTGCTAGGGAGAAATACTTATTAGTCCAATTGAGACAGGATAGACACCCTATAAGTTAAGGGAAGGCAGACGTAGATTTCCCCATGAATTGTTTCGTGTTGTATTCCAAACGCATTGAACCATTGGGTTGATATCTACGTGAGATACTGTCCCCATTTCAGGGGCCCTAACTTGGCTGCTAAACGTCTAAAATTTGTTTGAGCTTACAAATTTAATGGTGTTCCTCCTACACAATTGTTTTATGTAGCTGCTGAGATTCGAACCGCAGTCCGCTTGGTTGTGAGTCCGATTCCTGAGCTACTTCTGGGTCTCGATTTTTTGCCTAAAACTCCTGCATAGCTTAGCTTATAAATTAGGTATAGGACACTATTAGGATTTGGATTCTTGGATTTTATCAGATTTGCATTACCTATCATGGGCAATTTGTGATACCTTGTGACTTGTGAGTAACGAAGAACCGATCATCGACCCTAGCCTATAACCGATCCCCGATCCAAGAGATAAAGAAACCATGCCAATGAATAGTAGCGTCCTCAACGGAGCACTGACCATAGTACCGACCCTCGCAGAAAATCAAGAAATTGAGCTGAGTATTTTTTCTGGGAGGATCAATGGTCCATGGTCTACGGCTGCATACTTCGGTACTCCTCTCAGAGCTACCCCATACCTATAATCTCCCCTAACATCGTTCCTGTTACTTGGGTCATTATAATATGATTATCTGATTAAATGTGGGAGAGAGTGAGGGGGGGTTGGTGAGTCCCCCTGAAAACACAAACTTTTTCCCGAAAAATTTCTCCCTCCTTTTTTTCTCCCGCCATCCGGTTGAATTATTCAATAATTCCAGGTAAATGGCTCTCACCGAATTTTTGTGGCAGGAAATTGAATATATCAAAAGAAAAAGAGTGGTCAACGAATTTTAATTATGTTCAATAAAGAGATTTGTTTTTATTTTGGAAAACAAATAAAAATTCATTTTACTAATCAAAGGAAAATACATCAGACGACAAAAAAAACGTTGAATTCCTTTGTTGACCAATTCAGAGGTTCCTATCAAGGAGTCAAAACAGTTTGACATTAAACACTATTCAGCAATAGTCATCAAATATATTTTGTTGACCAATTCAGAGGTTCTTATCAAGGAGTCAAAACAGTTTGACATTAAACACTATTCAGCAATAGTCATCAAATTAATATATTAATTTTATGAATTGCTCACCTTAACCCCTCCAAGGTGGAAAGTTCCGACATGTTTGGAAAAATTTCGGACATCAAAGTGAATCCATTTTGGCAATTTTTTGGGTTCTGTATTTGCCTAAGGAATGGACTTGGTGCCAAAAGAATTTAACAGTGAGGAAGTGAGGTTTTTGTTATAATTCCTAGACTCATCAAATTATACACGAAATTGAATTGAACTTCTACCCAATTTTAAATACAAAACAATTTAAGAGAATATCAATACAAGGAAAGGAGGGATGGTCTTTAGAGAGAAAATATACAAATATAATTAGATAATATTATCTATTACAATTATGTTAAGTAATATTGAGAGAGATTTCATTGTGAATACAGTACACAAAAAGGCAGGTAACTAAAACAAGAGTTACCTACTATTGACAAATATTTTTACTAGGAAAAAGACTTGCAAAACTTTTTCAATTTCTGGTTTCTGGCTTTCTTACCGTCATAGTTCTGCTTCCCTTAAAGATACCTAAAATCTAAACTATTGAAATTGAGTACACGCAAATTGAAGTATTCACAAGCCTTGAAATAGATTATCGACAAATAATATTTTTACTTTGAAAAAGACTTGGAAAACTTTTTCAATTTCTGGTTTATGGCTTTCTTACCGTCGTAGTTCTGCTTCCCTTAAAGATACCTAAAATCTAAACTATTGAAATTGAGTACACGCAAATTGAAGTATTCACAAGCCTTGAAATAGAATGACACGTTCTCATTATATGATGGTTTACTTAAACGGATAGAAAAAAGCATAAACGTATGTAGGTATGGAACAGATTTGATAAACTAAGTTTAGTTTTGGGTAAAGAACATTATCAAAGGAGATAGTAAAAGAGATAAAAGGAAGGAGAAGAACTACACTGAAAATTTTATTCGGAGAGAAGGGGTAAGAAAGGATGGATACAAAACAATAACAAAAATTAATAACATCATAAAGAAAAAATATGTATAAGTAGGTAGACTTCCACTGAATGAGATTTTAAATTCCCAGCCTGCTATCCGAGCTTTCTGATTGGTCCAGAGAGAATGCTTTGTTGCCGAGAGTGTTTCATTTCTAATGGAACGCCAGAGTTTTGCAACTTCTAAAAATAACGAAGCTCTTCTCGGTCTGTATAATGTAGGTGACTCCCGCACACTATCAAATCTATCAATACCTATTAGGACATTGTTATAGGTGCTTGAAAAAAATTAAGATGATGAAAATAGAGCACAAGCGAGAGAGAAAGGAAGACAGAGAGAGAGAGGAAGATAGAGAGAGAGAGGAGAAGAGAGAACAAGAGTGAGAAAGTAAGAGAAAGAGAGGGAGGAGAAGACAGAGACACACAGAGAGAGAGAGAGAGAGAGAGAGAGAGAGAGAGATACTTTTGTTTTATTAACGGTTTTTAATTTAAACAGAGCTCTACTTCCAGTCTAATTAATTTATTATTACTATTACTTTTATTGTTATTATTATTACTTTCCGTTACCCATTAATTAAATGTAGTCTTATGTAAGTAGCCATTTATTAGTTTCTCTCTCTCCCTCCCCAAGTCCCTACTCCCTCCCTCCATCCCCCTCTCTCTCTCTGCAGAACAAGGAATGGATGAAAACTGAATGTAAATAAGAGCTATTATTAGTGGAGATGTCAAAACTCCCAATATTCTATTGTACGTTATGTAATGCTTTTCTTGTTATTGGTGGAGATGTCAAAACTCCCAATATTCTATTGTATGTTATGTATTGCTAGACTTGTTATAGTGGAGATGTCAAAACTCTTCTCCCTTTTCAAATGCCACTATGTACTGGGATTTTCCTGGAGATGTCAAAACTCCCAATATTCTAATGTACGTTATGTAATGCTTTTCTTGTTATTGGTGGAGATGTCAAAACTCCCAATATTCTATCCCAATAGTGGAGATGTCAAAACTCTTCTCCCTTTTCAAATGCCACTATGTACTAGGATTTTCCACTAAGAATTAAAAATATTGTAATAAAAAGTAAAAATGTTCTTACTTTAGAAAGCATTTCATGATTGGAGAGGCCCATTTTTAGGCGCCCTTATCATTTGAATGGGACTTTAGGGCCCATTATAAAACTCAATAGACTGAAAGTAGTAGGTAGTTATGTTACATTTAATTTTCATTCTTTGGCTCATAATCTCCCTCATTCCTCCTCCTCTTCTCTCTCTCTCTCTCTCCCTCCCTCCTCTCTATTTTCTCCCTCCCTCTCTCTCTCTCATCCTAATTATATTTGATAATCTGTTTTAATTTTCTTCATTTAATATTTTCCTACTCAACATTTTTTACATTCTTTATTAAGTAAGTTAAGTATTATTATTTTTATTTGCTAAGTAATAAAAGGAATCCGGCTCTTGATCAGGACGAAAAGGAAGGAGTCTCAAAATTGGGAAAATTTGAGGACGAAAATCCCAAGTTTAATGATTTTGCAAATTGTTCATTGATATCTGTTGAAATTTTACCCCAAACCCCTGAAATTATTTCACGTATTTTCATATCCCAACACAGAGAAGTCCTCTCTAAATCGTAGGGTTCACACACAGAAACCTCTATGACTTACTTGGGCCAAAAAGAAAGTAAATCTTTATGTCTTTATTCAGCAAATTTCTTTAGTTCGTTGAAGACGTTTAAGTTGGATCTCAAGATGTGTAGGACCAACTCCATTCTGTTCAGTCACACGCCACCTTTGAGATAAAACTTAACGAGAGCATACCTAGCCATTGAGCTTGAAGAGAAACTCCTCCACTTTTCCCTGGGTGAGATAAAGATTGGATAAGATGGAAGGAAAGTCAGAGAGAAAATATGAAAGATGGCAAAGTGTAGATGGAAATTAAAGCCAGCAAAGTCACCGACTTCGTCACCGTGGTGTTAAGCATCGCTGATCATGGTTGGTATCTCGATGGGTGACCGACTGGGCAGGGATATCACGTGAAGCTAGCTTTTGAGATACACGGTAAAATGGTACACTTATAATCACAAAAACTGCCTCTTTAGCTGACTAGAATCGTTGGCTTCGAAACAAAATGACTGACATCCACTAACAATAATAACACTGGGGAAGATACACGGTAAAATGGTACACTTTTAATCACAAAAACTGCCTCTTTAGCTGACTAGAATCGTTGGCTTCGAAACAAAATGACTGACATCCACTAACAATAATAACACTGGGGAGGAGCCATGCTCTAACGACCGAGCTGTCGGTGCTGGCTAATCCCAAGTTTAATGAAAATGTTCATAGGTTTCTGTTGAAATTTTAACTTGAATAGTTTTCACTTATCTTGATAACCCAACACAGAAAGAAACGTTCTCTGAACCTCAGAGAACTGCAACGTGAATCTTCATGTCTTTATTCAGCAACTTTCTTTAGTTTGTTGAAGACGTTTATGTTGGATCTCAATCAACATATACATACATAGATATGTAGGATCAACAAATTCTGTTCAGTCACACGCCACCTTTGGGATAAAACTTAACGAGAGCATACCTAGCCATTGAGCTTGAAGAGAAACTCCTCCACTTTTCCCTGGGTGAGATAAAGATTGGATAAGATGGAAGGAAAGTCAGAGAGAAAATATAAAAGATGGCAAAGTGTAGATGGAAATTAAAGTCAGCAAAGTCACCGACTTCGTCACCGTGGTGTTAAGCATCGCTGATCATGGTTGGTATCTCGATGGGTGACCGACTGGGCAGGGATATCACGTGAAGCTAGCTTTTGAGATACACGGTAAAATGGTACACTTATAATCACAAAAACTGCCTCTTTAGCTGACTAGAATCGTTGGCTTCGAAACAAAATGACTGACATCCACTAACAATAATAACACTGGGGATTTTTTTTTTCGTCTTTCCACAAAGATTTCCTCACTATGATTTCCTCGCATATTTTTAGATGCATCATTTTCTACGTGCTCCTGTCTTAGCTGGAGAGAAAAAAAATGTTGGAGGCCATTCAAATAGGCAAAATAAAATCCTTCAGAAGAGGAAGAGTGGGGGAGAGCATGACGGGGCAGCAAATCCAGACGTAATTTATTTTTAAACACACCTGAGGAGGGAGAAAACATGGGGGATAAACCAAGAGGGAGAGAAATCGTTCCCTCCCTCCCAGCCTCTGTAAGGAAACATGGAAAAGGGAGAAATGGGGAGGGAGAAATATGGGAATAATATTTGTATGTGTGATGATTTCTCCCATTGTTGAACAAATATTTTCAAATCGTGCTCTCCTACATCTGGTAAATCCCGATAAGTTTACAGAAGGAAGAGGGAGGAGAAGCTAGAAGGACATGAGAAGGGAAGTGGAGGAGGAGGAGGAGGATGAGGAAATGAAAATGGGAGAGAAAACGCGAAAAGAAAGAGAAAAGTTTTGTGAAAATTAGCAGGACGTGTTCGTGTTACGTAACGAAACAAGAAGCGAAAGACGGAATTTTAGCGACCGGCAAACGAGTAACAAGGCGAAATAATGCCCGGCAATATGGTTAAAATATGGATGTCAATTTGGTTATAATATGGATGGCAATATTGTTGAAACTTGGTTGGCAATATCTTGAAACAAGGATGGCAATATCGTTGCAAATAACCGGTAAAATGAGATTGAAAAATGTCTGGCAATATGGTTGAAACATGCAATTTGGTTATAATATGGATGGCAATATTGTTGAAACTTGGTCGGCAATATCGTTGCAAATAACCGGTAAAATGAGATTGAAAAATGTCTGGCAATATGGTTGAAACATGTTTGGCTTAATTTGTTAGTTAAACGTTCACAATTCACTGACAAAGTGATAATAATTATACCGTCATTCCTAGCAATATTGTTCAAACCCTAGCTCAAATGAGTGGGCATTGGGAAATGATACCGATATTGTCAGCAAACAGAGGAATATGGTGAAATATGGCTCGTTTAGAGGACGGTTTTAGTGGGATTATAATTTTCAGAGTTGTGGGAATGTTTGAGTTCTGATTATTGTGAAGTTTTTTTCTCCATATTTTGCTTCGGCCTTTATTCATAAATAATTAGGGTAAACCTAGGTATTTTAAGAAGAAAAAATAAAATAAATAGATTCGGCCTGGTCATTCAAAGAAAAAATGCAGCTAAAGAGAACGTGATGCTCTTTGCATAAGTTCATTTACCCGTCATGATATACAGCATATACTTACAACTCTAGAAGCAGTAGGGTAGCCTCTATCGTTTACTGTACAGCTAACAGGACAGCTCATTTTAGCCGTTTCACCATGTATGTTGGTAAAAGCTCAATTTGTTAGTTAAACGGTCACAAGTGTCACTGACAAAGTGATAATAATTATACCGTCATTCCTAGCAATATTGTTCAAACCCTAGCTCAAATGAGTGGGCATTGGGAGATGATACCGATATTGTCAGCAAACAGAGGAATATGGTGAAATATGGCTCGTTTAGAGGACGGTTTTAGTGGGATTATAATTTTCTGAGTTGTGGGAATGTGTTGAGTTCTGATTATTGTGAAGTTTTTTTCTCCATATTTTGCTTCGGCCTTTATTCATAAATAATTAGGGTAAACCTAGGTATTTTACTAATCCAAAAAATAAAATAAATAGATTTGGCCTGGTCATTCAAAGAAAAAATGCAGCTAAAGAGAACGTGATGCTCGTTGCTTAAGTTCATTTAACTCTCATGATATACAACTCTAGAGGCAGTAGGGTAGTCTCTATTGTTTACTGTACAGCTAACAGGACAGCTCATTTTAGCCGTTTCACCATGTATGTTGGTAAAAGCTCAATCTCAAATAAACTACTGTCTATTGAGTTCTGATTATTGTGAAGTTTTTTTCTCCATATTTTGCTTCGGTCTTTATTCATAAATAATTAGGGTAAACCTATAGGTATTTTAAGAAGAAAAAATAAAATGAACAGATTCGGTCTGGTCATTCAAAGAAAAAATGCAGCTAAACAGAACGTGATGCTCTTTGCTTAAGTTCATTTACCTGTCCTGATATACAACTCTAGAGGCAGTAGGGTAGCCTCTATCGTTTACTGTACAGCTAACAGGACAGCTCATTTTAGCCGTTTCACCATGTATGTTGGTAAAAGCTCAATCTCAAATAAACTACTGTCTAGTAAACGTCAAATTCGGAGCAAGTTATGTGAAATGTGCTCCTCACTTGCCCACACGCTCCAGAAGAAGAGGAAGAGGTGCAAATTATTCCACGTGATTTGGTTTTCCGCCTCTCTCTCCTATTTGGGTTTCTCCCCTCCCCACACCGATTTTGCCCCATTATTTTCACATATTTTCGTCGTCTCCTCCTCCTTCTCTTGCTTTTCTTCGGGTTTCTTCTTGTTCTTCGCGGAAACGTTTATCATATTATTTTCTAAACAAAAGATGATGTGTGTGTGTTTTTTGGTGTGACGATGGGAGAACGTGAGAGAAATGTGGAAGAAAAGGAGGAGAAGAAGAAATATGATGAAGAAGAAGAAATATGTATAAGTTGCCTAGTTAAAAACAATTGAAGGGAGAGAAATTATTAGGTTTATACAGTTTTGAATTAAATTATTATACGTACAAGTATACACAGTCTGATAATATACACACAGGGAGGTATGTATAAGTTGCCTAGTTAAAAACAATTGAGGGGAGAGAAATTATTAGGTTTATACAGTTTTGAATTAAATTATTATACGTACAAGTATACACAGTCTGATAATATACACACAGGGAGGTAATGATCAAAAATATTATACACAGAGGTATCAAGTTTGAGAGTACTATGTACACAACAACATTTATAGAAGAAAATAAAAAGTAATGATTACAAATAAGTTGCTTTTTTACAAATTAATGTAAGACTTTTAAGTTGGTTCTCATCAGGGGCGAATGGAAAGTAACTAATGTTGATAGGGATCTCTCATTAGAAGAAGGGTTAAGTACATTATACTATGTACTGGGATTTTCCGCTAAGAATTAAAAATATTGTAATAAAAAGTAAAAATGTTCTTACTTTAGAAAGCATTTCATGATTGGAGAGGGCCATTTTTAGGCGCCCTTATCATTTGAATGGGACTTACTTCAGGGCCCATTATAAAACTCAATAGACTGAAAGTAGTAGGTAGTTATGTAGGTAACTCCCATATCCATATTCCTCGAACATATTTTAAATTAAGTACCAAGTTTTCAAAGCCCAATGGTAATTTGGTACCAAGTTTTAGAGCCCTATATTGTGTAAGATTCAAGTCTAGTGCTCTTTCTCTGCGATGATAATATTCAACCTCGTGGATTCGACACTGAATTTTAATTTTCAAGAAACACATTAAGGTTCATTATTTTTAATTTTTCTGAAATAATTTCGTTGAATACATTGCATGTTGAATAATCTTCCAAGCTCTAAGCTGCCATAGGGTGGAGGAAAAGTTAAGAAGCTGGGTGGTTTAGTACAAGGCGTACTACCTTCCAAGCTAACTAGGCTGGCGGACATGACGCTTTACCTGCCTCGGTGGTGTAGTGGTCGAGGCACTCGCCTGGTAAACAGGAGGGCGTGGGTTCAACCCCAGCCGAGGTTATATTGAGGAATTTCATCCTCAATATAATTTGAGAATTTGACCACAATAATAGTAGTAGCCTACTGCTGGAGTAAAGGGACTTTTCAGTCCTATTTTTTCATTCTTTGGCTCATAATCTCCCTCATTCCTCCTCTTCTCTCTCTCTCTCTCTCTCTTTCTCTCCCTCCCTCCTCTCTATTTTCTCCCTCCCTCCCTCTCTCTCTCTCTCATCCTAATTATATTTGATAATCTGTTTTAATTTTCTTCATTTAATATTTTCCTACTCAACATTTTTTACATTCTTCTATTATTATTAAATCCTTAAAATAAAAAATCTAGGACTTTTTTTTCAATCGTATCTTCAAAACTTTGACCATAGTCGCCAAATGGGTAGGTAATAAGTAGGTAGAGCAAGTATCTACCTATCAAAATAGGAACAACCTTTGCAGTAAAAGCCCCCCCTAATCCACCACGAATACAAGCCATTACAAGAGGTACGTACCCGTGATAGCGTACTAGGAATCCGGCTCTTGATCCGGACGAAAAGGAAGGAGTCTCAAAATTGGGAAAATTTGAGGACGAAAATCCCAAGTTTTTTTTTTGTGAGGATTGATAGAGGGACTTTAACTCATTTTTTTAGGTCCTTCGTCCCGGAGAGCGAAGAGAGAAGAAAGACAGGATAGGAACAACCTTTGCAGTAAAAGCCCCCCCTAATCCACCACGAATACAAGCCATTACAAGAGGTACGTACCCGTGATAGCGTACAAGTATTTCCTGTTATAAAGCTAAGAATCCATAAGCCCACCTAAGATGTCGAAATAATCCGCCCAAATTTTCGTGACTGATTCTCAGTCCCGATTAGGGCCTCGAAACCCGCGCTTACTGATAAGAAGTTTGATAAGATTCCAGCACAGTCAGTGGTCACTGGAGTAATTTTAATTGGACTAATTAATTTCGACCGAAAAAAGTTCACTACTTTTTTATGTGTTGAAATACCTGGTTTCTTTTTTAATGGTCGCGTTCTAGGTTGTGAATTCCAACTGATAACTGACCCAGAGTAATCTACGAAGGACTTTATTATAAATAGTCAAGTACCACTGTTTAGAATTTACAATGTCCCACTATTTGCGTGATAAACTAAGAGAATAAACATTGAAATTTCACAATAATAGTTAAGTGTGATATTATTTCGCTAGGCCAAGTTCCATAGGCATTAGACTTTAACTAATAGGACTAACTAATTTAAAGGTTAACTACTTGGTACCTGATTTAAAATTTGTCAGACCAGTAGGAATCAAAAGTACCGTTTCCACTAATTAATATTCTAATTAACAGAGGGAGCCAGTAGGTAAGGGACCCCATGAGGATTTTGGTATCTGGATACTTAGAAGCTAGGTTGATATTATCTCAAAGTTCAAGTGCTGGTTTTGAATTCAAACTATTTAACTTTAATAATCCGCCTTGTTTTTTTTTTTTTTTCATACCAGTGGTGTAAATGAGAAAAAAGTTACATAAATTAATTATGATTTTAAGTTGTTGAAATGTTTTAACGAATCGAGTTTTCCTTGGGTAACGTAGGTAGCCTAACAACTTCACTCACACTTTCCCTTTACGCTAGCGTAAATGGACCAAGGTCTTTAGCAATTTTCCTAATATGTAGTCAATTTTCACAGATTAAGATAAGATCAGTTTAGGTAGATACCTACTACCTACGTTTCATTTTATTGAGCACAATCCAAATCCGTTGAAAACAAGGCAGTTTGAGGCCATAATGGGTTCTTAAAAAAACTGATTAGAGTTTATTATTAAACTCTTTGTAGGTAGCCTTGATAGTCTTAGGCTTGGATAGGACAAACCTTGGCTGAAAATTCGCCATGGTTTAAGGTGACTCTAATATGGACGAATGAGGAACGCAGATAATATTGATGCTTTTCACATTGGGTGAGCCCTTATGTCAGTAGAAGGTGGAAAGAAATGACATAAAATGGGTACCTTTAATGTACCTCGAATATTAAATTATTCAGCTTGCAATTTAGAAATCAACCATACATTTCTCGGAAGACAGAAGCAATCTTTAAAGTATGGCACGAGTAGGCTAGGCCCAATCGAAATTCAGGCTTTCAGAAAAAACATCCTGAAGGAAAGGAAATACACATCAGAACATGTGACAAGAAAAATGACAAATTCAATTTACATAGCTCCTTTAAAACTATACTGAAGGCAGCACCCCTCTCCCTAAAATTAGGGAATCCCCCCCCCCTTTCTCATCTCTTCCTTTAAAATTTACCTACCTACATTATTGGTTCAAAAATACCTACTCCCCCATATTGGCTCAAAACTTTGAATTCTCTCACTCTTTCTCTCTTTCCCTCTTCTCTCACTCTCTCTCCCTTTCCTTCTCTCTCCATCTCTTTTTCGTCTTCTCTCCCTCTCTCGCTCTTTCTTTTCCCCTTCCTACCTCCCTTTCTTTCCCTCCCCTCCTTTTGCTCTCTTCACTTCTTTCCAATTTTATCTCTTTCTCCCCCTTTCTGCGATATATGAGCATACATTTCAGTGCTCCGTTTAATAAATAGATTTCCACCAGGCAAAGTCCCTAGGGAAGAACAAGAAAGAGATCTATTGACAAATATTTTTACTATGAAAAAGACTTGCAAAACTTTTTCAATTTCTGGTTTCTGGCTTTCTTACCGTCATAGTTCTGCTTCCCTTAAAGATACTCTAAAACTCTAAACTATTGAAATTGAGTACACGCAAATTGAAGTATTCACAAGCCTTGAAATAGACAAAAGTACGTGAGACCCGATGGCCAGACAACAACCACACGCGATGTTGCTGAACTTATGTGATCTGTCAGGCAGGGGTGTATTCTACGCTATGGCCGCTGGCTTTCTAGTTCTTTTGTAATGGACCAAAAGTTAATTCTACGCTCTGGCCGCTGGCTTTCTAGTTCTTTTGTAATGGACCAAAAGTTAATACTGAAGTTAATTGTGTTTAAAGGTAAAGTTGGCCAGACAACAACCACACGCGATGTTGCTGAACTTATGTGATCTGTCAGGCAGGGGTGTAGGTATTCTACGCTCTGGCCGCTGGCTTTCTAGTTCTTTTGTAATGGACCAAAAGTTAATACTGAAGTTAATTGTGTTTAAAGGTAAAGTAAAATTTCAAATTCGTTAACCCATTGGGGTTGATATTTTTAGATTGCTAGGGAGAAAGACTTATTAGTCCTATTCAGACAGGACAGACACCCTAATTATTCGAGAACAGAAAAGTTTGGTCAGAAATAATACTTATTAAGTACCTAGGTACATATTTATGTATTGCATGAAAAGAGAAAAAATAAAGATCTGAGCTGAGCTCAGGTGATGTAAAAAGAGGGATCTGTGTATATTTTGCCCACAGCGCAGTTTGGACCCATGAAAAGAGAAAAAATAAAGATCTGAGCTGAGCTCAGGTGATGTAAAAAGAGGGATCTGTGTATATTTTGCCGACAGCGCAGTTTGTGTCTTGAAATTAAAATGATGGACCTTAACTTACAGAGATCAGTATTTCAATTCACCCTGAGAAAACACTTTCCCCCCAAAAGAAAAATCAAATCCTCAGAACACCGGAGAAAAAAATCAAATCTGGACGCTGAATTTTCATTGGAAGAAACTCCAGACCGGGCAAAACGGGTATGAAGTTGATACCTACTCGCATTTTCAATTGCTCGGAGATATATTTCGTATCACTCGTACTACTTGACCCGTGCCATGGCCTTTCAGTTCTACCTGGACTGAGAATTGGACTAATAGGGCTTTGTTGTCCATACCCAAAAAGCCCACTCCCGAAGCTTAGGTGTAGGGGCAAACAGTCCTAAAGGTTGGGTTAAAAGCTTATATGTACTAATAGGCTTTTCTCCTAAACACTCGTTTCAAAACACCAAATTTTGTGCTCAATTGAATATGTGGTTTGGACAATGACTTTTCATTGTTATACCTATAGTTTCCATCTGTAAACAAAATTGAAAAAGAGAGGTGATGTAACGTCATTGTAGAACTAGAATTGAGATTTTAGTGACGGGATTTTTACCCTCAATTTGGCGACGAGCTACCCTCACCCCAGTCTAGGCTCTAAGCCTCGAATATCCCAGATTGAAGCATTAGATTTTGAAAGCGCGAGCATTCGTTTCTCCAAAAAAAATTGGTGGTAGCTACGAAACTATACAGTTAATATCTTCAATCTTACGCTGCGCTGAGTAGAAATGGCGGTTCTGTCACATCCACTAATAATATCACTTCATCAAATTTTCAGTACATAGGTATGTAGGTAGATATCTTTCACTGTAGTTGAGTGATTGTAAAAATGGGCTTTGGACATTCATCTTTTTGCAAACTGACCATTCAAACTGAAAGGGCGGGCTTTATTTTCTATTCTATTTTCCATATTTTTGTAACATAACACTGGGGATTTTTTTTTTCGTCTTTCCACAAAGATTTCCTCACTATGATTTCCTCGCATATTTTTAGATGCATCATTTTCTACGTGCTCCTGTCTTAGCTGGAGAGAAAAAAAATGTTGGAGGCCATTCAAATAGGCAAAATAAAATCCTTCAGAAGAGGAAGAGTGGGGGAGAGCATGACGGGGCAGCAAATCCAGACGTAATTTATTTTTAAACACACCTGAGGAGGGAGAAAACATGGGGGATAAACCAAGAGGGAGAGAAATCGTTCCCTCCCTCCCAGCCTCTGTAAGGAAACAGGGAAAAGGGAGAAATGGGGAGGGAGAAATATGGGAATAATATTTGTATGTGTGATGATTTCTCCCATTGTTGAACAAATATTTTCAAATCGTGCTCTCCTACATCTGGGAAAATGTTGGAGGCCATTCAAATAGGCAAAATAAAATCCTTCAGATGTAGTAGGAGAGGGGGAGAAAGCATGACGGGGCAGCAAATCCAGACGTAATTTATTTTTAAACACACCTGAGGAGGGAGAAAACATGGGGGATAAACCAAGAGGGAGAGAAATCGTTCCCTCCCTCCCAGCCTCTGTAAGGAAACATGGAAAAGGGAGAAATGGGGAGGGAGAAATATGGGAATAATATTTGTATGTGTGATGATTTCTCCCATTGTTGAACAAATATTTTCAAATCGTGCTCTCATACATCTGGTAAATCCCCATAAGTTTACAGAAGGAAAGAGGGAGGAGAAGCTAGAAGGACATGAGAAGGGAAGTGGAGGAGGGAGAGAAGGAGGAGGAGGAGGAAATGAAAATGGGAGAGAAAACGCGAAAAGAAAGAGAAAAGTTTTGTGAAAATTAGCAGGACGTGTTCGTGTTACTGGTAAATCCCGATAAGTTTACAGAAGGAAGAGGGAGGAGAAGCTAGAAGGACATGAGAAGGGAAGTGGAGGAGGAGGAGGAGGATGAGGAAATGAAAATGGGAGAGAAAACGCGAAAAGAAAGAGAAAAGTTTTGTGAAAATTAGCAGGACGTGTTCGTGTTACGTAACGAAACATCGATCTATTCCCTGCTTAGGTTTTGCTTATCAATCTATTCTCTGCTTAGGTTTTGCTTATCAATCTATTTCTGTGCTAAGTTTTTGCTTATATTCGAGTTCGTCCCACACGAAGTTCCATTTGGTCTTAAAAAGTAAAACGAATAGTGTAAAATGAAAAACAGGTAGAAAGGGAGATAAAATGTGAATGTTATGTATGAATGAAGATGGAAGGAGGAGGAGGAGTTGGTAAATCCCCATAAGTTTACAGAAGGAAGAGGGAGGAGAAACTAGAAGGACATGAGAAGGGAAGTGGAGGAGGAGGAGGAAATGAAAATGGGAGAGAAAACGCGAAAAGAAAGAGAAAAGTTTTGTGAAAATTAGCAGGACGTGTTCGTGTTACGTAACGAAACAAGAAGCGAAAGACGGAATTTTAGCGACCGGCAAACGAGTAACGAGGCGAAATAATGCCCGGCAATATCGTTAAAATAGGGATGGCAATTTGGTTATAATATGGATGGCAATATTGTTGAAACTTGGTCGGCAATATCTTGAAACAAGGATGGCAATATCGTTGCAAATAACCGGTAAAATGAGATTGAAAAATGTCTGGCAATATGGTTGAAACATGGTTCTGTTAGATGTGGGCAGTAGTGCAATAGTCCTAAACAAAAATGGAAGCGGCACACAAGGGATCAAGAAGAGACGGTCTTAACATAATAAATGTGGGCAGAATGGGCACTAGGTGCATATATGGGTTAAAGTCTTTAGACGATGGATTTTGCTATCTTGGGCAATATGGGTTAACTTTTGAAGACCAGAAGGTCTTATTAGCAGGGCTTAGTATGTTACATATATTTAGGATTGGCAAAATTGTGCCTTTATTTATGAAATACATAGCAAAGGGCAGATCTAAAATGGTATCTTGCCGGTATTGTAAAGGTCTAAACTAAAACAACATTAGAGAACACAGTCTAATAGCAGGAATCTAGAAAAATGTCAAATTGATGATTCGGAGAATATATTCCTGAAAAGACTCGAGTTCACTGTTAAATACTCTATACTACCTTTTTATCAGGCTGTTAAGTTTACACAGTGGCGTAATAAAATTAGGAGGAACATAAGTCACTTTTCCCAGGAACTTTAGTCATTTTTTCGACGAATCTTGACTGCTCCAAGTCTCTCTAGGTAATCATCCGCTAATGGGTGCGAAATAAAAACAACACTCTCACCCATCCCTTCCTTATTTGCCTCATCTGTTACGCCACAATAGTTCCATCACACACCTATTATACCCCATCACATCACATACCTACCTATACAAATGCAGCAGCAAATGAGATGAAAAATGCATTTCCGTATCAAGAGAGGGGAAAAGAATTGGGCTGAAGTAAGTCGCAAGGGAGGGGGAACACACATAAAGCGCAAGAGGGGAAGAGAAGGGAGAGATGAGAGAGGGAGGAAAGGAGAGATTAAGGGAACGGGAGTGTGCTAAGTGATTACTTAAAAGGTTTCCTAATTCTGAAATGCTTTCCATCAATATTAGAGAGGAGGAGAGGGAGGGAGAGTAAATATTTTCTGTTTAGGAGATTGTGTGAAATTGGTTTTTCTTCTTCCATCATATTCTTCTCTCTCCTCTTCCTTCCCCTTTCTCTTCATTTTCCGAATGGTTAATTTCAATTTTGTTAAAAGGTTATTTTTCTAAGTGAAAAGAAGACGAAGCAAGAGAGAGAGAGAGAGAGAGAGAGAGAGAAAGGAGGGGGAGGGAGTTAATTTCGAATGTTTGGAAAAAAGAAAAGTATTTAGTTGTTTTTTTGTGTGTAGGGGAAAGTTGACCTACAGACCTATACGATAGAAAACAGTCCAAAGAATCCTTCGGTATGTAATTTCCTAATACGGTTTCCTTCCCCCAATTCGTATGCAGAAATAATGTACCAATCTGGGTACATTCGTAAGTGGAAGAAAACTACTTATCAATCAGCTAAAAAGACTTTGAAGAATTTGCAAGTCCACTACGTCACGCGTTAGTCTTGTTTGTAACGCACGCACGTCCAAAATATTCCTTGCATGTCCACAAGTATATTACTTTAAGAATTCGACGCTGCGCGCGGTCGGGCAGGGTCCCATTTTAAACACGGGGTCCGAAATTGCACCACGTTCCCCTATCACCCGTCCATTTCATTATTTATTTTTCGTCTTTCCCCAAAATCCTCACACACGCCTCCACCCCCACCACACACATACATAGGTACCTACGCCAAACTGCGTGTGTTTTCCCGTGATAACCTTGTATGTCCGGCTAAATTATCAGCTTGTAACCTTGAAGGGGCTGTTTACCAAATAGTAAATGGAGGAGGAGGAGGAAGAGGAGGAGGAGGCTGAGTGACATCTACTGATAGACTCGTGTTTGGAAAATATGCTGTCAGTAATGAGGTTTCAGTCACCTAAAAACACAACATATCCTATGCTCTCGGTAGGTAATATTACTTCCGTCACCTAATGGACAGGGGTTGCTTGCCCGATTTGTCTATTTGGGCTAATATACGAGGCATTTTGTGTCACATTGATAGAAAATTCAATGAGGCATTGTCACTTTTGAAGCGTTCCTGATTTGGAAGAATATACCTACATAATGAATGTGTAGTGTAGATTACTACAAGGTGACGTAACATTCTGAAATAGGACGTAACTACCTACAGGAATTATAAGGCTTCGTATTGTGAACTATGAGCTAATAAGGGGGCTGTATTACACCTACTATCTATGACATCTATGTATTTTGTATTACACTTACTATCTATGTATGTAGCTACTATAAAGAGTATGAAGTAATAGGATAGGTTATGTTAATGGGGTAATAGAATCTATTGGTATTTTCATTGACTTTGAACGTCTTCCTTCTTCTAAGGGAGTCATAAAGGTAAAGTTACAAAAGAAAGACATTAATATGAATATCCACCTCAGTATCTCAGTAATGAAACAAACAATCCAAAACTCGTTGGATGGTTATTGTTAAGAGTTAATTTTGAGTTAAATTAAGCTCTTGTATATTTTAGCCTCTACATTTCGTTTATTCTTACAACAGGCTTGGCAAATATTAACACACTGGAAAACTTTGTACAAAACCATTCATCGAGAGAGATGAAAAAGTCAGAAAAAAAAACCTTTATTCTTTTCTTTTGTAAATTTCGGTGTCAGTCGCTGCGGAAGCAAAACGAGCTGTGTTTATTTCGCAGCATAAAAATGAGTCAGAATGTAAGAAAATAGAAAACATATCTTTTGGGTGACAGAGTCAAACTTTCATTGTTTAATGATGCCCGATTTAACAGTCCAGAAGGTTCTTTCTAATGACCTAGGGACTGTTGAAGAATTACAATTCTATTTCTACCTTGTTTATTCTATCTACCCTTACTCAGTTTTGTTCCAATTGTTTTAGCTAGTTTTGCCGATCCAAGGACGATTCACACAATTTTACATACAGTATTTACAGCTCACTCGGTTTTGGGTATTAAAATGGGTGACAGAGTCAGACTTTCATTGTTTAATGTTGCCAGATTTAACAGTCCAGAAGGTTCTTTCTAATGACCTAGGGACTGTTGAAGAATTACAATTCTGTTTCTACCTTGTTTATTCTAAGCTACCCTTACTCAGTTTTGTTCCGATTGTTTTAGCTAGTTTTGCCGATCCAAGGACGATTCACACAATTTTACATACAGTATTTACAGCTCACTCGGTTTTGGGTATTAAAAATCTCAACCTCCAGGCACTTTTCTTATTTGAATAATAACAATAAAGGCATGAAGAATTTTTCTTTTGTCCTTAATCTAATTATGATTTTATAATATTAAAACAAAGATTAGAGGTACCTGATACTGTTTTGTTCTTGGTTAAATATTCCTTGCTTTTTGGATGAAAGTTCTGGGGGATTTTAAGTTGTTGAAATGTTTTAATGAACCGAGTTTTCCTTGGGTAACGTAGGTAGCCTAACAACTTCACTCACACTTTCCTTTTACTCTAGCGTAAATGGACCAAGGTCTTTAGCAATTTTCCTAATATGTAGTCAATTTTCACAGATAGGATAAGATCAGTTTAGGTAGATACCTACTACCTACGTTTCATTTTATTGAGCACAATCCAAATCCGTTGAAAACAAGGCGGTTTGAGGGTTTGAGGCCATAATGGGTTCTTAAAAAAACTGATTAGAGTTTATTATTAAACTCTTTGTAGGTAGCCTTGATAGTCATAGGCTAGGATAGGACAAACCTTGGCTGAAAATTCGCCATGGTTTATGGTGACTCTAATATGGACGAATGAGGAACGCAGTTAATATTGCTTTTCACATTGGGTGAGCCCTTATGTCTAGGCTTGCCAAATATCCAAAATGTCGATTCGGGACGCGAATCCGCGAACATAATTGCCAAATCCGCGAACATAATCGCAAATCCGCGAACATAATTGCCAAATCCGCGAACATAATCGCAAAATCCGCGAACAAAATCGCCAAATCCGCGACCATAATCGCGAAATCCGCGAATATAATAGCGAAATCCGCGAACATAATCGCGAAATCCGCGAACATAATCGCGAAATCCGCGAACATAATCGCGAAATCCGCGAACATAATAAACAAAGATTAGAGGTACCTGATACTGTTTTGTTCTTGTTTAAATATTCCTTGCTTTTTGGATGAAAGTTCTGGGGGGATTTTAAGTTGTTGAAATGTTTTAATGAACCGAGTTTTCCTTGGGTAACGTAGGTAGCCTAACAACTTCACTCACACTTTCCCAGAGAGAGAGAGAAAGGAGGGGGAGGGAGTTAATTTCGAATGTTTGGAAAAAAGAAAAGTATTTAGTTGTTTTTTTGTGTGTAGGGGAAAGTTGACCTACAGACCTATACGATAGAAAACAGTCCAAAGAATCCTTCGGTATGTAATTTCCTAATACGGTTTCCTTCCCCCAATTCGTATGCAGAAATAATGTACCAATCTGGGTACATTCGTAAGTGGAAGAAAACTACTTATCAATCAGCTAAAAAGACTTTGAAGAATTTGCAAGTCCACTACGTCACGCGTTAGTCTTGTTTGTAACGCACGCACGTCCAAAATATTCCTTGCATGTCCACAAGTATATTACTTTAAGAATTCGACGCTGCGCGCGGTCGGGCAGGGTCCCATTTTAAACACGGGGTCCGAAATTGCACCACGTTCCCCTATCACCCGTCCATTTCATTATTTATTTTTCGTCTTTCCCCAAAATCCTCACACACGCCTCCACCCCCACCACACACATACATAGGTACCTACGCCAAACTGCGTGTGTTTTCCCGTGATAACCTTGTATGTCCGGCTAAATTATCAGCTTGTAACCTTGAAGGGGCTGTTTACCAAATAGTAAATGGAGGAGGAGGAGGAAGAGGAGGAGGAGGCTGAGTGACATCTACTGATAGACTCGTGTTTGGAAAATATGCTGTCAGTAATGAGGTTTCAGTCACCTAAAAACACAACATATCCTATGCTCTCGGTAGGTAATATTACTTCCGTCACCTAATGGACAGGGGTTGCTTGCCCGATTTGTCTATTTGGGCTAATATACGAGGCATTTTGTGTCACATTGATAGAAAATTCAATGAGGCATTGTCACTTTTGAAGCGTTCCTGATTTGGAAGAATATACCTACATAATGAATGTGTAGTGTAGATTACTACAAGGTGACGTAACATTCTGAAATAGGACGTAACTACCTACAGGAATTATAAGGCTTCGTATTGTGAACTATGAGCTAATAAGGGGGCTGTATTACACCTACTATCTATGACATCTATGTATTTTGTATTACACTTACTATCTATGTATGTAGCTACTATAAAGAGTATGAAGTAATAGGATAGGTTATGTTAATGGGGTAATAGAATCTATTGGTATTTTCATTGACTTTGAACGTCTTCCTTCTTCTAAGGGAGTCATATTGATGGCAGTCCAGAAGAAGGAAAAGACTTACCCATTTACCTGAAAAACATTTCACTTTCTTCAACATTCTACCTAAAATGCATCAAAAAATACCACAGTGCCCAATGCCCACATATGAGTATTTACCTACACATCATAGCTAACAGCAATATGTAGAATAATATGTGAATTTATATGACTAATATAAGATTGTAGACTAATAAGTGAATTTATATGACTAATAAGGTTCTGATTGATAACCAGTCTTGTCATTAATCCATCTAGGCGCCTCACTTGTACACCTGTTATATACCTATATAGTTTTAATTAATTGATTTCAGATTCCATAACCACATATACTCGTATGGCAAAGAGATTCCTCCATACCACGAAGAACTAATAAGTGGCGAAGTGGGTATGTGGGTAAAGATCAATTGGGATTTGGAAACCATCCAATGATTTATTAGGAAAACATATAGAAAATCCATTTGAAATGAAGAGGAAGACCAACCAATAAGTGGCGAAGTGGGTAAAGATCAATTGGGATTTGGAAACCATCCAATGATTTATTAGGAAAACATATAGAAAATCCATTTGAAATGAAGAGGAAGACTTCTGATAGAAGAGCGTGGAGAACTACAAACCAATCTCAAGATTGATAGTTATGATGATGAGAAAATCCAAAACTAGGTTCACGAGGTTGGCATGAAAAATACTAAAATATACTTTTCACCAGTTCACTTCTAGACTTGTCTTGACCAATGACAATAGCCCTCAACTGATAGTACCAGAAGTACCACTAGTATCGAAGAAGTACACCATAGTACCTGTTGTTAGAGGAATTATCTCCCAACACTGCACTAGAACTACGAGGAGATGGCAAGAAATGATAGCACTGTTATGGCTATAGAGTCTATAGACCAACATAGTCTGAATTCCAACAATGGACAAACACCTACATACATCACCAAATATGTACCTCCATATTGAGATTATTGAGGCATCCCGAAATTCCCGTACATTGAGAGATTTGGAAGCCTAATCGCTAGCGCGAAGTCACAAATTCAAACAAATCCGCCCCGGGCTAAAATGTAACCCGCGACCTAGCGCTTACAAGCAGGCATCCTACTCTCCAAGCTGAATAGGTTCACGAGGTTGGCATGAAAAAATACTAAAATCCTTTTCACCAGTTTCCTTCTAGACTTGTCTTGACCAATGACAATAGCCCTCAACTGATAGTACCAGAAGTACCACTAGTATCGAAGAAGTACACCATAGTACCATATTGTGGTAAACTCTTTTCAAAAGTGTACATGAGTATTACACTTCCTTTTCTCACTTTCTCCCCTAGGTGTTCTACGATGAGGAATAAAAGGCTTGATGAGCAACATTTTCCGATCATCCTACACTCAAAATACAAAATACCTCTAGATAAGATAGTTCTTTTTGTGTCTTTCCCCTATTGGTTAGAAAAATGCTGGAACCTCACCAAACTCAGCAATTTATTTAATTCCTATACCTCAAGTAGATATTGCTACTGCTCTAACATGACTGCTATAACCTAACTTTACAACCAATCTGTGGATAACTGGGCGAAGAAATTGAATTAGCTACTAGTGACTAGTGACAGATATGGCGTGGGCAGAACTTGCTACTTCCATCGCCTGAGGGCGATAGTGGCACCTATGACTAGAAATGTGTGTGAGAAAGGAAATCACTCATTTAGCCACCCAGACGTTGTAGATCCAGAGGTTGTAGCCTCTTCCTTATTTATTTAGGAAGTTTGTTGATAGAGGGAACTTACGTAACAACGAAGGTTTTATCGTCCCGAAATCGAAATTGAAGGAAGCATAGAAGAAACCCAGCCATTCCAAGAACACAAATTGAGCTTTTGTATAATTGAGCGAGGTTAAGAGGGGAATTTAGGGTCTCTGAACCAAAGGAATCCAAAAGCTATTTTTTACTTCACCATTGATTGGAAATACAAAATTTGACCAAAGCATTGTTGAACAATCTGGACTTGAAAAGGAATTAAATACTCCCAAGTCAACAGACAATTTTCATTCCCTAAAAGTTGAAAATATATTTGTACCATTCATAGAAGAAGAATTTGTGAAAGAAGATACAGGAGGTACTCCTTCCTTTCAGTGGAGGAAACATTGGAAAATACATTGTGAACATTGTGGTAATACCTGAAAACTCTTTTCAAAAGTGTACATGAGGATTACACCTCCTTTTCACTTTCTCCCCTAGGTGTTCCACGATGAGGAATAAAAGGCTTGATGAGCAACATTTTCCGATCATCCTACACTCAAAATACAAAATACCTCTAAATTAGATATAGTTCTTTTTGTGTCTTTCCCCTATTGGTTAGAAAAATGCTGGAACCTCACCAAACTCAGCAATTCATTTAATTCCTATACCTCAAGTAGATATTGCTACCGCTCTAACATGACTGCTATAACCTAACTTTACAACCAATCTGTGGATAACTGGGCGAAGAAATTGAATTAGCTACTAGTGACAGATATGGCGTGGGCAGAACTTGCTACTTCCAGCGCCTGAGGGCGATAGTGGCACCTATGACTAGAAATGTGTGTGAGAAAGGAAATCACCCATTTAGCCACCCAGACGTTGTAGATCCAGAGGTTGTAGCCCGTTAATTGGTTAAGAGGGGAATTTAGGGTCTCTGAACCAAAGGAATGCAAAAGCTATTTTTTACTTCACCATTGATTGGAAATACAAAATTTGACCAAAGCAATGTTGAACAATCTGGACTTGAAAAGGAATTAAATACTCCCAAGTCAACAGACAATTTTCATTCCCTAAAAGTTGAAAATATATTTGTAAGCCAAATCATTTCACACAAAGTGAGCTCAACTTTCAGACAACCTTTAAGTAAGGGCTTGAGACAAGAACACTTGTAACTTTTTTTTATATTAATAAGAATTACATTTCTTTTTCCGGTTCCTTCTCCTTCCTGGGTGGAAAATCTAAATATCTTGTGCAAACACTTGGCGAGCTCTAAATCGAAGAATAAATACTTAAAGCATAAACTTATTCCTTGTGCTTTCTCAAATTTAGAAAGTGGCAAGGAGGGCTTTCCAGTTATTTTTTCTCTCTCTCTTTTATTAAAGTTGGTTCAATATCAACATTAACCAACTTGTGAATCCCCAGAAATTTATACCTAAGTATAAATTTCGACATTGACAGTGTCATAGTTTACATGGTTCTTCAAAGAATTCAAACTTTGAACTTCAATATTGGAGGATGTGCCAAATTCCCTGGTCATAAAGTTCTGTTAGATGTGGGCAGCAGTGCAATAGTCCTAAACAAAAATGGACGCGGCACACAAGAGATCAAGAAGAGACCGCCTTAACATAATATCTAGATGTGCGCAGAATGGGCATAATTATAAGGGTTAAAAAAAAGTCTTTAGACGATGTATTTTGTTATTTTTGGCAATCTGGGGTAACTTTTTTAGGCCAGAACTGCCAGGTTTTATGAGCAGGGCTTAGCAGGTATTTTAACGGTGTTGAAAAGTATTTTAACGGTGCTGAAAAACATTAGGGAAACAGTCTAATAGCAGGAATGAGAAACAACATCAAAAAGATTTGGTGAAGATATTCCTGAAAACACTCGACAGTTAAATACTACAGCCCCTTTTTATCGGGCTGTTAAGTTTACACAGTGGCACAGTAAAACTAGCAAGAACATTAGTCAATTTTCTGATGAATCTTGACTGCTCCAAGTCTCTCTAGAATGCTAGGTAATCATCCGCTAATGGGAGTGAAATAAAAACAACACTCTCACCCATCCCTTCCTTATTTGCCTCATCTGTTACGCCACAATAGTCCCATCACATAGCTATACAAATGCAGCAGCAAATGAGATGAAAAATGCATTTCCGTATCAAGAGAGGAGAAAAGAATTGGGCTGAAGTAAGTCGCAAGGGAGGGGAACACACATAAAGCGCAAGAGGGGAAGAGAAGGGAGAGATGAGAGAGAGAGAGGAAAGGAGAGATTAAGGGAACGGGAGTGTGCTAAGTGATTACTTAAAAGGTTTCCTAATTCTGAAATGCTTTCCATCAATATTAGAAATTCTATACCCCAGGAACCTTTTACTGGATTAAAACTAATTAAAAATGTACTTCTCTCTCTCTCTCTCTTTCTCCCATCCTCTTGGCTTCTCTTCTATCTCTCTCTCCCATCTCTCTTGTCTTTCTACTTTCTACATCCACTTCTATACAGTAAGAATCATCCCAAGTGTAGGTAGTAGGTAGACTTCCACTGAATGAGATTTTAATCCTCTTGGCTTCTCTTCTAACTCTCTCTCCCATCCTCTTGGCTTCTCTTCTATCTCTCTCTCTCCCATCTCTCTTGTCTTTCTACTTTCTACATCCACTTCTATACAGTAAGAATCATCCCAAGTGTAGGTAGTAGGTAGACTTCCACTGAATGAGATTTTAAATTCCCAGCCTGCTATCCGAGCTTTCTGATTGGTCTAGAGAGAATGCTTTGTTGCCGAGAGTGTTTCATTTCTAATGGAACGCCAGAGTTTTGCAACTTCTAAAAATAACGAAGCTCTTCTCGGTCTGTATAATGTAGGTGACTCCCGCACACTATCAAATCTATCAATACCTATTATCGACAAATAATATTTTTACTTTGAAAAAGACTTGGAAAACTTTTTCAATTTCTGGTTTATGGCTTTCTTACCGTCGTAGTTCTGCTTCCCTTAAAGATACCTAAAATCTAAACTATTGAAATTGAGTACACGCAAATTGAAGTATTCACAAGCCTTGAAATAGACAAAAGTACGTGAGACCCGATGGCCAGACAACAACCACACGCGATGTTGCTGAACTTATGTGATCTGTCAGGCAGGGGTGTATTCTACGCTCTGGCCGCTGGCTTTCTAGTTCTTTTGTAATGGACCAAAAGTTAATACTGAAGTTAATTGTGTTTAAAGGTAAAGTTACAAAAGAAAGACATTAATATGAATATCCACCTCAGTATCTCAGTAATGAAACAAACAATCCAAAACTCGTTGGATGGTTATTGTTAAGAGTTAATTTTGAGTTAAATTAAGCTCTTGTATATTTTAGCCTCTACATTTCGTTTATTCTTACAACAGGCTTGGCAAATATTAACACACTGGAAAACTTTGTACAAAACCATTCATCGAGAGAGATGAAAAAGTCAGAAAAAAAAACCTTTATTCTTTTCTTTTGTAAATTTCGGTGTCAGTCGCTGCGGAAGCGAAACGAGCTATGTTTATTTCGCAGCACAAAAATGAGTCAGAATGTAAGAAAACATATCTTTCGGGTGACAGAGTCAGACTTTCATTGTTTAATGATGCCCGATTTAACAGTCCAGAAGGTTCTTTCTAATGACCTAGGGACTGTTGAAGAATTACAATTCTATTTATTATTTATGTACATTCAACTTCGAAAAATACCCTGCAATAACTTGATCTAACAAATGGGTAACTCCATATCCATATTGCTCGTACTTATTTTAAATTATGTACCAAGATTTACAGTCCATTGGTAGTATTGGTACCAAGTTTTAGGGCCCTAATATATTGTGTAAGATTCAAGTCTAGTGCTCTTTCTCTGCGATGATAATATTCAACCTCGTGGATTCGGCACTGAATTTTAATTTTC
The DNA here is from genome assembly GCF_000475195.1 of Diaphorina citri. Lineage (NCBI taxonomy): Eukaryota > Metazoa > Arthropoda > Insecta > Hemiptera > Psyllidae > Diaphorina > Diaphorina citri. Next base: position 143,280 of record NW_007377867.1, read on the forward strand.
AAGAAACACATTAAGGTTCATTATTTTTAATTTTTCTGGAATAATGGGTAACTCCCATATCCATATTACTCGTACATATTTTAAAGTAGCAAGTTTTCAAAGCCCAATGGTAATTTGGTACCAAGTTTTAGAGCCCTATATTGTGTAAGATTCATGTCTAGTACTCTTTTTCTGCGATGATATAATATTCAACCTCGTGGATTCGGCACTGAATTTTAATTTTCAAGAAACACATTAAGGTTCATTATTTTTAATTTTTCTGGAATAATTTCGTTGAATACATTGCATGTTGAATAATCTTCCAAGCTCTAAGCTGCCATAGGGTGGAGGAAAAGTTAAGAAGCTGGGTGGTTTAGTACAAGGCGTACTACCTTCCAAGCTAACTAGGCTGGCGGACATAACGCCTTACCTGCCTTGGTGGTGTAGTGGTCAAGGCGCTCGCCTGGTAAACAGGAGGGCGTGGGTTCAATCCCAGCCGAGGCATGGAATTTTATTGCTTTCAAGAAGCTTGTACCTTCTTTCCTATCAAAAGAAATAACAATACCTTCTCTTCCAAGACTTCTAATAAAAGATTCCAGTTTGTCAACTCTTCTTCCAATTTCCCAGCTATGAAAGAAAACACAAATATTCCTTCTTCCTCACAAATTGACCCTCTTGTAATTCCCCTTTCCTCTGGAGTTAACACTAGAAGCCAACCCCAATCCTTTGAAATCGACCATGATTATGCAAACCCCACACCTAAACCTACTGAACCTCAAAAAAGAAGAATGTCTCCCGTTAAAATGAATAATTTCAAGAGGAGAATCCAGTCTAGACCCAATCCTACCCTTGACTATAACTCGAGCTTAATGAAAGAGCAGCTTTATAATACCAATCAATTCCCTGGAGCTAATGGTGTTTGTTTGAAACCTTTAAATTCTACTGAGTCCTCACCTATCTTTACGCCTTCAACCTCTTTCCAACAAGGATATTCTAAGCAAGATAAGCAAGCTGCTCCCTCCTACTCCTTTTCTCCTCCATCATCTGAAGTTAAAATGTCTTCTCAAAATAAACAAATTAGTTTTTCTTTTGGTTCTCTTCCTTCTACCTTTACAAGTACTCTTCCTGCTCCTAAGAAAACATGTATTAATAAACTTAAAAAAGCTAATTATCTTCCTCAAATTAACTTATCTCAAAGTCAAGGTCAGGAAAATAGTAATGAAATTGTTTCAAATAATAATATAGAAAATATTTGTGAAAAGCCTAGTGACATGGAAATATCAAATGATTTATATCCTGTTTTTAATAATAAGACTGAAGCCCCACTATCTGGTCTCTCTGAGGCTGATAGTGACATGTAGGTTTTTTTTTTTTTTTTTTTTTTTTTTTTTTTTTTTTTTTTTTTTTTTTTTTTAAAAATCCCCCTTTTTTTTTTTTTTTTTTTTTTTTTTTTTTTTTTTCATACCAGTGGTGTAAATGAGAAAAAAAGATACATAATTAATTATTTACTGCCCGGTGCGGATTTTATCCTGAAGGGATAGAGTTCGTTCTTGGAACGCCTGGCTGTCGACTTTGCAAATCAAACGCTTGGCCTAACCTACACATGTCTACATGTTCCAGTTAAAGGCTTTGCTAGCTAAATGTTTAATCTTGAGCTAAAAAATAGTCAAGGTTGGTGAAATGATAACTTTGAGGCTACTATGCTCTCCTCTAAAATCTGAGCTTCACCACTGGGCACTAACCATCACCATGTTTTTTTTTCCACTTTGGTGTTCAAACTAAAGTGATATATGGACGAGTTGGTATTGAAATTTGGTCCGTTATGGGTCAACATGGGTTTGGCTTAATGAATCATGTGGAGAGACACAGGGAGTAACCAAATTGGGAGATCTGATGAATTCTAATTCTAATTCCTTTCAACATGAGAACCTCCATTCAATCGCCGACGTGTTGGGGCCTCTTTTCAAAAGAAGCGAAGATTGGAGGACACATAGTACTGTACCAAATTGGGAGATATAATAAATTCTAATTGGTATCCAATCCCACTGGTAGTTTCTATCCTACAGAACCACAGAAGTAAATAAATGTCTAAAGAAAGAACCACAAAAGTTGAATAGGTAGAATACGTTTACTACACCTTCTTTAAAGGTAAGGTCAGCCTGCCTTGGTAAGGGCCATCAATTGCTGGTCTAATAATCCAGGATCTTTGAAAATTCGACATCAGCAGTTGATCTGAACTCTGGTCGACTGCCATTTTCTGAACTCCATGAATTTCCCCGAGAGAGATTATGTCTCGCAACGATTAGTTTGAAAACCCTGAGTCTGCATCAAAAGTTTTCCAAAGATCTTTCATTTTCCCCATTCATGATGAGACCTCTTTTCAGAAATATTACTTGAGAGTGGACGGCAAGCGGCAAGTAAGTTCGTGGGATAAGACTGAAATGTCTCTCCAACTGAAATAGGACTGATGTGTCCTGGGAATCCTGATATAGGGCTAAGCGCTTTAACACGAGAGACTCCATTATTCAATCACCGATATGTTGAGGACTCTTTTCAGAAGCATTACTTGAGAGTGGGAGACCAGTAAAGCTTGTGGGATAAGACTAAAATGTTTCCTTAACAGGTCTGAAAATCCTGACATAGGACTTAGGGCTAAAAAGTCCTTTCAACATGAGAACCTCCATTCAATCGCCGACGTGTTGGGGCCTCTTTTCAAAAGAAGCGAAGATTGGAGGACACATAGTACTGCGGGGTCAGTAGAGTCTGTGAGAGTGCGGGCGGTGGGCTGTGGGGCAGATGATGGGCTAGTGGTGGGTGTGAGCAGTGGATCAGACCACAGGGGGGAGATACATCACTGTGAGGGGGAGCGGCAGAAGTCAGGAGGTCTGAAACAGAAGAGAATGGGTTCTGTTAGATGTGGGCAGCAGTGCAATAGTCCTAAACAAAAATGGACGCGGCACACAAGGGATCAAGAAGAGACCGCCTTAACATAATACCTGGGATGTGGGCAGAATGGGCATAATTATATGGGTTAAAAAAAAAGTCTTTAGACGATGTATTTTGTTATTTTTGGCAATGTGGGATAACTTTTTTAGGCCAGAACTGCCAGGTTTTATGAGCAGGGCTTTGCAGGTATTTTAACGGTGCTGAAAAACATTAGGGAAACAGTCTAATAGCAGGAATTAGAAACAACATCAAAAAGATTTGGTGAAGATATTCCTGAAAAGACTTGATAGTTAAATACTACAGCCCCTTTTTATCAGGCTGTTAAGTTTACACAGTGGCGCAGTAAAACTAGCAAGAGCATTAGTCAATTTTCTGATGAATCTTGACTGCTCCAAGTCTCTCTAGAACGCTAGGTAATCATCCGCTAATGGGAGTGAAATAAAAACAACACTCTCACCCATCCCTTCCTTATTTGCCTCATCTGTTACGCCACAATAGTTCCATCACACACCTATTATACCCCATCACATCACATACCTACCTATACAAATGCAGCAGCAAATGAGATGAAAAATGCATTTCCGTATCAAGAGAGGAGAAAAGAATTGGGCTGAAGTAAGTCGCAAGGGAGGGGGAACACACATAAAGCGCAAGAGGGGAAGAGAAGGGAGAGATGAGAGAGGGAGGAAAGGAGAGATTAAGGGAACGGGAGTGTGCTAAGTGATTACTTAAAAGGTTTCCTAATTCTGAAATGCTTTCCATCAATATTAGAAATTCTATACCCCAGGAACCTTTTACTGGATTAAAACTAATTAAAAATGTACTTCTCTCTCTCTCTCTCTTTCTCCCATCCTCTTGGCTTCTCTTCTATCTCTCTCTCCCATCTCTCTTGTCTTTCTACTTTCTACATCCACTTCTATACAGTAAGAATCATCCCAAGTGTAGGTAGTAGGTAGACTTCCACTGAATGAGATTTTAAATTCCCAGCCTGCTATCCGAGCTTTCTGATTGGTCTAGAGAGAATGCTTTGTTGCCGAGAGTGTTTCATTTCTAATGGAACGCCAGAGTTTTGCAACTTCTAAAAATAACGAAGCTCTTCTCGGTCTGTATAATGTAGGTGACTCCCGCACACTATCGTCAGTAGAAGGTGGAAAGAAATGACATAAAATGGGTACCTTTAATGTACTTCGAATATTAAATTATTCAGCTTGCAATTTAGAAATCAACCATACATTTCTCGGAAGACAGAAGCAATCTTAAAGTGTAACACGAGTAGGCTAGGCCCAATCGAAATTCAGGATTTCACTAAAATCATCCTGGAGGAAAGGCAATACACATCAGAACATGTGACAAGAAAAATGACAAATTCAATTTACATAGCTCCTTTAAAACTAATACTGAAGGCAGCACCCCTCTCCCTAAAATTAGGGAATCCCCCACCCCCCCTTTCTCATCTCTTCCTTTAAAATTTACCTACCTACATTATTGGTTCAAAAATACCTACCTACTCCCTCATATTGGCTTAAAACTTTGAATTTTCTCACTCTTTCTCTCTTTCCCTCTTCTCTCTCTCCCTTTCCTTCTCTCTCCATCTCTTTTTCGTCTCCTCTCCCTCTCTCGCTCTTTCTCTTCCCCTTCCTCTCTCTCTCTCCCCTTCTTTCTCTCCCTCTTCCCCTTCCTACCTCTCTTTCTTTCCCTCCCCTCCTTTTGCTCTCTTCAATTCTTTCCAACTTTATCTCTTTCTCTCCCTTTCTGATATATGTATGAGCATACATTTCAGTGCTCCGTTTAATAAATAGATTTCCACCAGGCAAAGTCCCTAGGGAAGAACAAGAAAGAGATTGAGGAAGAGGAGAGGAAGAAGAGCAGAAGAGGAGAGAAAGAGAAGATGAAAGAAGGGAGAAAAGAAACGGAGAGAAGGAGCGGGAGGGAAGGACGAAGAGGGGGATAAGGAGGAGAAAAAGAGAAATAACAAGCTGGGTCCGTCCCTCCGGGAATTTTTTAGCCCGTAGTTTATTCGATCGTGGTTAAAATACACCTTTGTACCTACCTAATTTGTTTAATATTCAGTTTATTACCATTCTTGATTTGATTTTTTGATTTTACTTTCATGTAATGATTCAAAATCAAGACTAGAGCCCGTTCTCCCTTTATTCCCAATATAATGTTTAAGTCACCCATCCATTTATTGGCCTTGCTCGGCGTAGCTTAACATAGGTAACGCTAAAACCGGTCTTAAATTAACGACTTAAGTGTTATCTAAAACTTTCTCGCTTTGAGTTCATAGGTCGTCGCGACAAATTTCGAGATCAGAGCTCATTTGTGTGAGAAAATGTGAAAAAAATCCCCCCAAAACCAGTTTTTTTGGTTTTTTGGCTTTATGGTTTTCTGGACAAAATTTGCACCACCATTTTCGTGTTCCTGGTAAAAAGACCTTTAATTTGATATATAGGTCGACCAGGTTTGGATAACTCCTTCTATGGGGACAGACCGACAGACCGACCGACCGACCCAAGGTCTTTAGCAATTTTCCTAATATGTAGTCAATTTTCACAGATAAGATAAGACCAGTTTTAGGTAGATACCTACTACCTACGTTTCATTTTATTGAGCACAATCAAAATCCGTTGAAAACAAGGCAGTTTGAGGCCATAATGGGTTCTTGAAAAAACTGATTAGAGTTTATTATTAAACTCTTTGTAGGTAGCCTTGATAGTCATCGGCTTGGATAGGACAAACCTTGGCTGAAAATTCGCCATGGTTTAAGGTGACTCTAATATGGACGAATGAGGAACGCAGATAATATTAAAATCCATTGGGAATGTTTCACTGGAGGGAACAAGGTGCGATTGGCACATCCACTAATTTTCCTACGCATGTCGCGTCGTGCCTTATTTGACGAAGAATTGGTAATGTTTAGTGGATAGATGAGAGGATTAATGAGATTTTGCCGCTACTGGAGCAAATTTGGCAACCATTAGCAAAATTATGATAAAGCTAATCAAATTTTTGTTTTCCTCAAGGCTCTGTGAATCGCATGAAGATTTGATGAGGTAAAATTGTTAAAGCATCAATAGGATACTTGTGTACTTACACCTTATTCATTATATTGCCCGGATAAAAAGCGCGGATACAGCAGTCCGAACTCTAAATTATTTTAACAGAGGAGTTCTACACCACTGAGAGGTACCAATTTATCAAGTGATCATAAAGTTGTCCCCTATAATCTACATGCCACTAACCAAGCCACTATCAAGAACTTAAACCAAACTATAGGGAGGTCAGAAAGTTTGTTTATGATATTGTGGTACTTAAAGTATAACACGAGTAGGCTAGGCCCAATCGAAATCCAGGATTTCACTAAAATCATCCTGGAGGAAAGGAAAAGCACATCAGAACATGTGACAAGAAAAATGACAAATTCAATTTACATAGCTCCTTTAAAACTATACTGAAGGCAGCAATCCTCCCCTTAAAATTAGGGAATTCCCCCCTTCCCTTTCTCATCTCTTCCTTTAAAATTTACCTACCTACATTATTGGTTCAAAAATACCTACTCCCCCATATTGGCTCAAAACTTTGAATTCTTTCTCTCTTTCCCTCTTCTCTCCCCTTCTTTCTCTCCCTCTTCCCCTTCCTACCTCTTTCTTTCCCTCCCCTCCTTTTGCTCTCTTCACTTCTTTCCAACTTTATCTCTTTCTCCCCCTTACTGCGATATATGAGCATACATTTCAGTGCTCCGTTTAATAAATAGATTTCCACCAGGCAAAGTCCCTAGGGAAGAACAAGAAAGAGATTGAGGAAGAGGAGAGGAAGAAGATCAGAAGAGGAGAGAAAGAGAAGATGAAAGAAGGGGGAAAAGAAACGGAGAGAAGGAGCGGGAGGGAAGGACGAAGAGGGGGATAAGGAGGAGAAAAAGAGAAATAAAAAGGATGATCTGACGTCAAAAGAGAAGATGAAAGAAGGGGGGAAAGAAACGGAGAGAAGGAGCGGGAGGGAAGGACGAAGAGGGGGATAAGGAGGAGAAAAAGAGAAATAAAAAGGATGATCTGACGTCACTCTTTCTAATCGTTCCTGGAATAGCAAGTAGACGCGTGAATTGTTTTATTAGATTTGAATATTTTCATATTCGATTTAACTAGGTACCAACGCTCCTTTTATTAGATTTAAATATTTTAAATACATGGTAACTTGGCGGGCGAAGCGCTACCGCGCTCCTTAACACCCTCCTTGGCAGTTTGGCACACACTTACAACTTTTCCTTCTGGTTGAGTTTTCAATCTCCTAGTGACATGAGTTTAGTTCTTAATAGCTTTAAATCGACAGTTCAAACTTATTCAAAAGAAAAATTTCCGAAGGAGTGTTTTCAATACAAAAGCAGTCGGCAATGTCGGCATAGTTAGCTTGGAGGGTAGCGGTCCTGTCTTGTAAGCGCTAGGTCGGGGGTTCGATTACCGCCCGGGATGGACTTTACCCTTTAACAGATGAGGTCCGTTCTTGTGGAAGGGCTGGCTTTCTCCTATCCTGTCCTCTCTTCGATGCCGGTAGAATGAGACCTCCATGGTTACACTTTCCTCTAAGAATAGGGGAAATCTATGTACCTACATGTTGTACCTACCTTCATAATAGGAATCTATACAAATAGATGTTGGATGTAGATAAACCTCTGTCTCCTACACATAAATGACATAGATCGTATAGATAGATGACACACACATAGATGGGGCTTTCTCATCAATTTCCCCGGCATCGGCAGTAGGAGAAAAGAAATTTTAATTCATTAAAAAGCATTTTGCGAAATAAGTTATTTATTTGAAAGTTAAAATGAGAGCGATAGAGAGAGAGAGAGAGAGAGAGAGAGAGAGAGAGAGAGAGAGCGAGTTTTGTATGGTGAGTGAGAGAGAAGGAGGGGTGAGGGTGGAGAAGGAAGGGAGAAGGGCAAGAGGGAACATACAGGATGGCTCAGAAGTGAAATTTTTGAGATAATATGTGAGTTTTATTAAATTTATTAAAAGACATGTCAGTTCCATAAACTGTGTTTTCATTGGAAAACAACGACCCAGATCAATAGACAGAAGCATGGAAAACGTCCTAAAATGATAAAGGCACTAGAATGTCGTGGTGGAATGCTCAGGGAAAAGACGTTGAAATTCCAATTCCAAACCTCGGTTGACATTGTTTAAGGGTTTTCAAATTTCCATAAAATTGAACCACGAATAAAGAAAGACAAAATGGCATCAGCCATTTTCTTTAGTACTAAGCTACTAAGTATAGGTAACTTAGGAACCTAAATGTACCATGTCTGAAAATTCAGAATTTAAAGCAATAAAAAGTTCAAATATAGATTTTTCATTATCATGAAAATGGAGAGATATCCGTACAACGACGACATTTCGTGCTCTAATCCAGTGTTTCTTAATTAGTTTGGCCCGCGGAACCCTTTTCAAAAGGTGAACATCTTTGCGGAACCCTGAACTTTCAAGATTGCACTCCCCACTCCCACCCCCCTTATTATAAAAATACAACAAGTTTTCTTTGTTACAGTTCCCTCTATCAAACCTCTAAAAAAAGCTGTGAGTTCCCTCTATCAAACCTCTAAAAAAAGCTGTATAAGATGAAATATCTACCTAGTCTAAGATGGTCGTTTTGAAACTGATTTTATCTAGTGTATGATTTTTCCAAAATATCTCGCGGAACCCTTGCCGTCAGCTCGCGGAACCCCTAGGTTCCGCGTTTTATATTATTAAGAATTACATTTCTTTTTCCGGTTCCTTCTTCTTCCCGGGTGGAAAATCTAAATATCTTGTGCAAACACTTGGCGAGCTCTAAATCGAAGAATAAATACTTAAAGCATAAACTTATTCCTTGTGCTTTCTCAAATTTAGAAAGTGGCAAGGAGGGCTTTCCAGTTATTTTTTCTCTCTCTCTCTTTTATTAAAGTTGGTTCAATATCAATATTAACCAACTTGTGAATCCCCAGAAATTTATACCTAAGTATAAATTTACCTAAGTATAAATTTATACCTAAGTATAAATTTCGACGTTGACAGTGTCATAGTTTACATGGTTCTTCAAAGAATTCAAACTTTGAACTTCAATATTGGAGGATGTGCCAAATTCCCTGGTCATAAAGTGGTTGTCGAATTTCCATAAAATTGAACCACGAATAAAGAAAGACAAAATGGCATCAGCCATTTTCTTTAGTACTAAGTATAGGTAACTAGGTAACTTAGGAACCTATTAAATGTACCATGTCTGAAAATTCAGAATTTAGAGCAATAAAAAGTTCAAATATAGATTTTTCATTATCAGGAAAATGGAGAGATATCCGTACAACGACGACATTTCGTGCTCTAATCAATTGTAAAATTATTCAAGTATTTGTGAGTTGGAGCCATTGTATTTCCCGCGATGACTTGTAAATAAAGCTCATAGTATTGTAAAATTATTCAAGTATTTGTGAGTTGGAGCCATTGTATTTCCCGCGATGACTTGTAAATAAAGCTCATTGTAAGCTTTGTAAACATCGGGTTTTCGACAAAACGGGCTCCCAAACTCCAGCCTAACGCCATAGCCAAGGAAAGTTGCGGCTGAGGGGTGGTTCCTTATAAATTATTTATGTAACGAAGAAATTATTCGAAACAAAAATGTTGTTTTGTTCTCTGAATGAAATATGAATGAGAATTTCTTCATGGAGTGGAAATTAAACAAAACCCCCGAAATTGGGAAAAATTATTCGGGATGTCACTTGATATTCGAAACAAAAATGTTGTTTTGTTCTGTGAATGAAATATGAATGAGAATTTCTTCATGGAGTGGAAATTAAACAAAACCCCCGAAATTGGGAAAAATTATTCGGGATGTCACTTGAGTTCGTCACCTTTTTTTTTACTTTCCATTACCCTATGTGACTATGGACTATGAATTCGTCACTTTTTTTACTTCCCATAATCCTGTGTGACAATGTGACTATATTTAACTTGGAGAAGGATTAAGGCTGAATTATAAAGATGAGCAGTTAGGTTAGATTAAGGTTAGGTTAGGGTTGGATAAATTTCTGGTGCAGTGAAGGCTCTGAAGTACCTACATGTCATATAGTTGTGAATGTCAAGTAAGTATCTACCTATGTTATTGAGAAAATGAGAAGTAGAGAGAGAGAAGAGGAAAAGATAAGTTTAACCTGGTTACCTGGTCAGGTAAAAGGTAAAGAAAAGAGGGGGGATTTGAAAACAAAGAGTTCATGGGAGGGAGAGAAAAACAGCCAGAGAGAGATAGAGAGAGAGGAGAAAGGGAGGAGAAAGAGATAAAAGTATTCAAAGTCCAGAAGGCACCTAATGAAAAGGAACAAAGATATTATACAGGGTATACCGTTGAAGTTTTGTTTTTTGTTTTGTCTGTTTGTTCGTTGTTGTTGGTGTTTCCCCCCGCAAATTTCATCATATCGCACCCCCTGTCAAAAAGAGGACTTTATTAAAGTAAGGCTTTCTCACAGTAACCACTTGGTGAATGCAAGTTTTTCCTGATCCTTAAGCATTTTTGTTTTTATATAGGAGAATCTTTCTGAACAAGTAGAGCATGTGGTCACCCTGTAGAAAACAAGGAGCAAGGTAAAACAGAGAGAGCATTATAGAATGAGGGGGGAGGGGAGTTAATTTGGAAAGTTTGGAAAAAAGAAAAGTATTTAGTTGTTTTTTTGTGTGTAGGGGAAAGTTGACCTACAGACCCATACGATAGAAAACAGTCCAAAGAATCCTTCGGTATGTAATTTCCTACGGTTTCCTTCCCCCAATTCGTATGCAGAAATTATGTACATCTGGGTACATTCGTAAGTGGAAGAAAACTATTTATCAATCAGCTCACCAAAAAGACTTCTTAAAACCTTGAAGGTTTTAAGAATTTACAAGAATAGTTCACAACTAGTCCACTGCGTCATGCATTAGTTTCGTTTGTCACGCACGCACGCCCAAAATATTTCTCCCATTTCCATGTATTACTTTAGGAATTCGACTCTGTGCGCGGTCGGGCAGGGTCCCATTTTAAACACGGGGTCCGAGATTGCACCACGTTTCCCTATCACTCGTCCATTTCATTATTTATTTTTCGTCTTCCCCAAAATCCCTCACACACGCCTCCTCATCCGCCAAACTGCGTGTGTTTTCCCGTGATAACCTTGTATGTCCGGCTAAATTATCAGCCTGTAACCTTGAAGAGGCTGTTTACTAACTAGTAAATGGTGGAGGAGGAGGAAGAAGAAGAGGAGGAGGAGGAAGAGGAGGCTGAGTGACATCGGCTGATAGACTCATGTTTGGAAAATATACTGTCAGTAATGAGGTTTCAGTCATCTAAAAATATGCTGTCGGTAGGTATCTAATATTAGTTCCGTCACCTAATGGACAGGGGTTGGTTGCCCGATTTGTCTATTTGGGCTAATATACGAGGCATTTTGTGTCACATTGATAGAAAATTCAATGAGGCATTGTCACCTTTGGAGAGAAGGTTCGTGATTTGGAAGAATATACCTACATAATGAATGTGTAGTGTAGATTACTACAAGGTGATGTGACGTAACGTTCTGAAGTAACTACCTTATGGGACGCAAGTACGTAACTATACCTATAGGGGAACTATAAGGCTTCGTATCGTGTACTATGAGCTAATATGGGGGCTGTATTACACCTACTATCTATGACATCTATGTATTTTGTATTACACTTACTATCTATGTATGTATGTATGTAGCTACTATAAAGAGTATGAAGTAATAGGATAGGTTATGTTAATGGGGGAATAGAATCTATTAGTATTTTCATTGACTTTGAACGTCTTTCTTGTTCTAAAACTCGTCTTGAACGTCTTCCTTGTTCTAAGGGAGTCATATTGATGGCAGTCCAGAAAAAGGAGAAGACTTCTTACCTATTTACCTGCTAAACATTTCACTTTCTTCAACATTCTACCTAAAATGCATCAAAAAATACCACAGTGCCCAATGCCCACAGAAGAGTATTTACCTACACATCATAGCTAACAGCAATATGTAGAATAATATGTGAATTTATATGACTAATATAAGATTGTAGACTAATAAGCATTTCTAATGAGTAATACCCCCTAATGCATTAACTCATTCATACATGGGAAATATGACAAAGTGAAACAATTTGTGATTTCTGAAAAGGGGAAAAAATAACATCTCCGTCGAAGAGGGATCGAGGGAGGGAGGGAGAGAGAGAGAGCAAATCACGTAATGGGTATGGAAGAGAAAAAGGAGAGGAAGAGATACCTATGTATCAAATACTATACCCAAATGTGCTATCCACAAGAAGTGTTCAAGAAATCTCGACTCCTGTTTCTCCCTCTCCAACTGACAGAATTTCCGTTTTTCCAGAAACCAATTTTAAGGCAACCCCAAAAAAAAAAAATCCTTACATTAAACCTTCTCCCACCCTGTACACTTTCTCTCCTCCCTCGCTTGTGTTTTTCTCTCCTCCAGTTTTCTCCAAACTCCGAAACTCACTCTGTTTAATTAACTAGAACACAGCTTAATTAAAACTCAGGAACAAAATGCCTCGCCTGTATTGTTTCCTTCAAGTACAATACAGATCTGGACTCAAAAGTCTGGGTGAGAGAGGGGGTAAGGGAGGAGAAGGAAAAGAGGGAAGGAGGGGGGGTAATTCGGTTTAAATTCTAGAACTTCATGGAAATAAGAGTCTCCTCTTTAACTATTAGAAAGTTGGCCGCATAAACGGTTAACCAAAATTTCCGTAATCTGGACTCAACGCAAAGGTCTAGGTATAGGAGGAGGAAGGGGGAGAGGGGAGAAGGAACGGGTAGTTCGGTTTAAATTCCAGAACTTCATGGAAGTAGGAGAGGAGAAAATGGAAGGCATTAACTTTTTTTTTTTTGAAGAGGTTTGATAGAAGGAACTGTAACTGCTAAGGTTTTATCATCCCGAAATCGAAAAGAGAAGGAAGACAGGATAGGAGAAAGCCAGCCGTTCCGAGAACGAACATTATCCCATCAGGATAAAATCCGCCCCGGCGGGAATCGAGCCCGGATAGGAGAAAGCCAGCCGTTCCGAGAACGAACATTATCCCATCAGGATAAAATCCGCCTCGGGCGGGAATCGAGCCCTGCGGCCTAGTGCTTACTAGGCAGACGCGCACCAACTAAGCTAACTAGGCTGGCGCATTAACTTTAAATATATCCCAGGCCCATATCTCGTAAGATTAACAAAACAACCCTAATTACCGAGGTGAATTTCTGCTCTTTTGTCCCGAAATCCAAGACAGAGAACTTTATTAGAAGTTGCAAGATTCTCCTGAAGAAGCTCTTCGATATGTTTAACTTAAACCAATTTTAAGCTCGGATTGTGTTTTCGGCTATAAATGAGTGCACTGCTCAAATGCTAGTCCTCCTCCTACACCAATACTATTTATATATACTACATACTACCAGATATACATTATATTATGTACATAGGTACGTATTCTAATGATCTAGTTTCTAGTATATCACAGGTGAAAGAAGCTGTTCGATATGTTTCACTTAAAACAACTTTAAGCTCGGATTGTGTTTTCGGCCATAAATGAGTGCACTGCTCAAATGCTAGTCCTCCTCCTACCTACACCAATACTAGTTATATATACTACATACTACCAGATATACATTATATTATGTACATAGGTACGTATTCTAATGATCTAGTTTCTAGTATATCACAGGTGGAAGAAGAAGAAGAAGAAGAAGAAGAAGAAGAAGAAGAAGAAGAAGAAATGGTCCCGAAAGCGAAGAGAGAAAACCAGCCGTAAAAAATGGCATCACAGGTGTTAATCAGTGTTAAGTCTCCATAGCTATATTTTACCTATATGTTAGTAGTTTTAGCTGTACTAGATAGGTAAGTATATATTATGTTAGTAGTTTAGCCGACCCATAACTCACCGGAGCCCATGAGCTATTGCAGTTTAGAAAGTTCGCACATACCAAACTCTATCGAGAGAGCTGTTGCCTCTTGAGTAGTCCAGGTCAGTACCACTTACCTGAAACAAAGAAAGAGGAGACATGTGTTATAGGTTATGCTAAAAGAAAGAAAGAAAGAAAGAAAGAAAGAAGAAGACTGGGGAAGGACGAATGTCAGATCAGAAGAGAGAGAGAGAGAGAGGAAGAAATTAAGAAGGGAAAGAAGAAGCCAGAATCAGAAGAGAGAGAGAGAGAGAGAGAGAGAGAGGAAGAAATTAAGAAGGGAAAGAAGAAGCCAGAATAAAGAAGGAGAAAGAGTAGAGCTGAAGGAAGGAGTTAAGAAGGGAAAGAAAAAGAGAACTACTAGTTAGTGGGGGAAGAAAAGATTAGAATGGGGAAAGGGAAAGATTTAAAGGACAGGGCTAGAAGTGAGGAAAAGGAAGACAATGAGAAGGGAGAGGGAAAAAGAAAAACTAGAATTGGAGGGGAGGGGACAAAAGTGGAGAAAGAGAGGGACAGAAGTGAAGGAAAAGTCCCCACAACTCGCCTTCATGGTGGTGTTTATCCCTTTACTTTCACCTCGGAGTCTCAACTTTTACTACCCAAGAAGAAGAAAGCTCTCGCTTTTCTTTCAATTTTTGCTGCTCCCTCTTGTCTATCGTAACACAAACTTTCTCCTACCACACTAACCATTAGCAGCACCTCACCTCACCTCACCAGTCTCTGCACCCGAACAAAGCTCAAATCAGTCCGCTAATTATTTCCTTCGAGACAATATTCCAACGTATAAACCTCACTAATTAAATAATTTAATTAAATACACCGCCATAAACCTCGAGGCTGAAATTTATTGAAAACAAATCGAGACTTTTATCATACCGGGTAATCGAGTAAATACTAGTCTCTGCACCCGAACAAAGCTCAAATCAGTCTGCTAATTATTTCCTTCGAGACAATATTCCAACGTATAAACCTCACTAATTAAATTATTTAATTAAATACACCGCCATAAACCTCGAGGCTGAAATTTATTGAAAACAAATCGAGACTTTTATCATACCGGGTGATCGAGTAAAACATTCTAAGTACCTACTCACTTTTTGCTAGGCATAGTCTATTCTATTCGCTGGAAATGCGATTTACCCTATCGGATATTCTAAAATATTTTAGGTAAAAGTTAGTACACAGCTGTTATTTGGTATAGTCTATTCTATTCGCTGGAAATGCGATTTACCCTATCGGATATTCTAAAATATTTTAGGTAAAAGTTAGTACACAGCTGTTATTTAGTATAGTCTAAAATATATACAGCCCCTTGTGTAACTGACTCACTGACTGACTGACTGACTCACTCACTCATACTAATTCTAACCCACTTCTAGCTGTTATTTATTAAAAAGTAAGTTTCGTCAGATCAGCCATTTTCCAGAGCTTCAATCTACCAGATCCAGCTCTTTGGTTGGTTTTCGCCACCCAGTATTAACGAACTGGCTTTGACTAGTCCATAATTAATATGGTAGCACACAGAGGGGGTATCCGAGCTGCATTCAGACTGCTGAGTTCGCTTAGCCCCGGGCGACCCAACTTGTTTGTGTCCATTGAATTATTATTGATATATTTACGCCTATGTCAATTCTGCCCGGCCATAGGGTGCATTGTTGCAAGGTTGATTCGGATGGCATAACCTCGCGGACCTGTGTGAAATTAGCGATCACCTCCTTGTTTGGTAACGCCTTGTTCTGGACGGTTTCATGAGACAGATCGGTCTTGTTGAGATCTAATCTTTTTTCCAAGAGGTTTGATAGAGAGAAATGTAACTGCTATCTTATCGTCCCGAAAGCAAAGAGGTAAGGAAGGCAGAATAGGATAAAGCCAGCCGTTCCAAGAAGGAACCTTAGCTATGAAATTTGCCCCGGGGCATGAAGCAAATCCGCGACCTAACGCTTACTAGATATTCTTCTTCTTTTACTGCACCTTTTCCCATCCCAATTTTATTTGTGGTCGGCGTTACCCTTCTTTATTCTACTCCTACATACCCTCCTATGTGATGCCTCTTCTTTTCTCCATCCCTTCTCTCTCAAGCCTTCTTCAACAGACCATGATGCAAAAAAATTCGAGTTATTTTCAATCAAGAGGACTGCCCCGGGGCATGAAGCAAATCCGCGACCTAACGCTTACTAGATATTCTTCTTCTTTTACTGCACCTTTTTCCATCCCAATTTTATTTGTGGTCGGCGTTACCCTTCTTTATTCTACTCCTACATACCCTCCTATCTGACGCCTCTTCTTTTCTCCATCCCTTTTCTCTCAAGCCTTCTTCAACAGACCATGATGCTAGAATTTTCGAGTTATTTTCAATCAAGAGAAACCAATGTGCTGTTCGCGATGTTTTAAAGACGAACACAACTTACTTCCCCTTTCCCCATGTACATTAAAGTTGATACCCCCTCCCTCCCTCCCCTCTGGCATACACTTTACTTAAAAGCCTTTTATATTCATAAGTATTCTTTCTTCTATTTCTAATGAGTAATACCCCCTAATGCATTAACTCATACATGAGAAATATGACAAAGTGAAACAATTTGTGATTTCTGAAAAGGGGAAAAATAACATCTCCGTCGAAGAGGGATCGAGGGAGGGAGGGAGGGAGAGAGAGAGAGGGAGGGAGAGAGAGAGGGAGGGAGGGAGAGAGAGAGAGAGAGAGCGAATCACGTAATGGGTACGGAAGAGAAAAAGGAGAGGAAGAGATACCTATGTACCAAATACTAAACCCAAATGTGCTATCCACAATAAGAAGTGTTCAAGAAATCTCGATTCCTGTTTCTCCCTCTCCAACTGACAGAATTTCCGTTTTTCCAGAAACCAATTTCAAAGCAACCCTAAAAAAAAAAAAAAAAATCCCTACATTAAACCTTCTCCCACCCTGTACACTTTCTCTCCTCCCTCGCTTGTGTTTTTCTCTCCTCCAGTTTTCTCCAAACTCCGAAACTCACTCTGTTTAATTAACTAGAACACAGCTTAATTAAAACTCAGGAACAAAATGCCTCGTCTGTATTGTTTCCTTCAAGTACAATACAGATCTGGACTCAAAAGTGTGGGTGAGAGAGGGGGGAAGGGAGGGGAAGGAAAAGAGGGAAGGAGGGGGGGGGGGAAGTCG